>NC_061510.1:65740705-65871781 GCF_022539505.1 Lolium rigidum | reverse complement strand
CCCCCCACATGGAAGGGGGAATCCCACCCCAAGTGGGATTCCCACCTTGGGTAGGTTTCCCTATCACATGGAAGGTTTTGGGTTCGGGTCTTATTCGGAGACTTGTAGTCCAACACTTGGGGCTTCCACCTATATAATGAGGGGCCAAGGGGAGGGGGCCGGCCACCCCAAGACCACAAGGTGGCCGCACCCCTAGTGGCCGGCGCCCCCCTCTCCCAAACCCTAGCGGCCCTCTCTCCTCCACCACATCCCGCACGCTTAGCGAAGCTCCGCCGGGTTTCTCCACCACCATCGACACCACGCCGTCGTGCTGCCGGATTCAAGAGGAGCTACTACTTCCGTTGCCCGCTGGAACGGGGAGGTGGACGTCGTCTTCATCAACAACCGAACGTGTGACCGAGTACGGAGGTGCTGCCCGTTCGTGGCGCCGTGATCAAGATCTTCTACGCGCTTTTGCAAGCGGCAAGTGAACGTCTACCGCAGCAACAAGAGCCTCATCTTGTAGGCTTTGGAATCTCTTCAAGGGTGAGACTCGATAATCCCCTCGTTGCTACCGTCTTCTAGATTGCATCTTGGCTTGGATTGCGTGTTCGCGGTAGGAAATTTTTTGTTTTCTATGCAACGAATCCCTACAGCATGTAACACGTGACATCGGCTAATCCCATTGCTTTCTTCAAGAAGGACCTTTAGTTATTTGGTCTTGTATCCTATACTCGATCTTAAATGGTATGACATGACATTGCTTGTTTTGGGGGTTCTGCATATCTCATGTATCTCACTTTGTTAAAGCGGCATCAGATGGAGGGTTACTTTCGTTTGTTTCGTGGGTGCCAAATGTTCAAATGGGTGTCCTCTTCCATAGATTAGGTGGCAAAAAATTCCTCTCTCATTTGGATCATATCGACCTAGCAGCGACTGCACATGAGAGGTACATATGCATACCTGCACGGTCGTACATAGCGAGTTGCGTACAACAAGGAGGGGGCGACAGGAACATCAACGCCTCAGTCTATGCGAGAGGAAAAGGGGTGTGACCAAGATCACAAAGAAAGGGGTTCAGCAGTGGTATGGGCATGAGAGGAGGAAGGGAAAAGGCGGGGCAAAAAGAAAGGACGTTGTGTAGGGTTTTCTGTGAATTGCATTTCGTACCTTCCTTTTATCCATAAGGTTCATAAACCTCCGGTAAAAATTCAAACGGCGATAGATGTTCAAACAACGGCATGTTCCTCGGGTCCCAGTGGTGGTGAATTCATCCATTCCGTGGAACATCTCGGGCTAGCAGCGACGGTGCGGTTGACTTGCGGACGCGTAATTGCGATGAATATTATAATGAGTTGCATATAGGAGCGGGTTGTAAATTCTTCATTTTACCCTCGTCTTTTAGTGACCTAGCGTGGGTAACTTGGTTATTTCCTAGTAGACGGCTACCCGAGTGAGAAAACAACACATGTAACACATGGAATCAGCTAAGCTCATGGCTTTCTTCAAAATGGCCTTTAGGTTTTTCAGAATTTGTGTATTAGACACTCTATCTTAAATGGAATACATGCCATCGCCTCTATTTTTGGGTTATTTCAGGTGTCCTCCTTGTATCTCACTTGGTTAAAGTGGCATCAAATGAATGTTACTTTCATTTGAGTTGTGGCGCTAAATTTTCAAATGGGTGGCATCTTCCATAGATTCGATGGCGACAAATTTCTCTTACCTTTGAAACATCTTGACCTAGCAGTGGATGCGCATGTAGTGGCCGAGCTTCAGCCCGACAAGGGCGGGCAGTTGCCCGGAATGTGCCGAGAATGCCCCGTTTCAATTATAGAAGGTCTAGAGTAGTTACTCAAAAGTTTCAGTGGGCAAAAATTCATTGGCCAAGACCTGTAGTTTGCATGGACTATCCACTCGAGTTGGCTTTACCATTGTGCGCATGTGAGGTGCAGACAACGTAATTGAAGCCTTGAAGGGCCTTTCATTTCAAGTTGTGCAAAGAAATGGAGAGTGTAAATTCTTTACTTTTCTTGTATTTTAGTATCTAGAAGGAGAAACTTGTCATTTCCTAGTATCCGGGCACCTGATAGCGAAAGATGCATGTAACACATGTACTCGACTACTTTAGTGTTTACAAATTTATTTATCACACACTTGATCTTAAATTTGACCTTAAGTAGAGTGGCATTTCTATTTTGAGGTTCTTGCCTCTCCTCTTCGATCTCAATGTATTCCACTTCGTTAAAGCAGCATCAAATCGCAAACTAGGTTCCTTTAAGTTGTGAGTGATGAATTTCTAAATGGTGGCATCATCCTCGGCTTTAGTGGTGACGACTTTCTCTCTCTCCTTGAAAAATTGACTTGGCGGCAGTGCAGATCAGGTGTGGATGCATAATTGTTGTGCTTTTCGCAATGAATTGTGGAGAGGAATGGAGGGTGTAAATTCTTTATTATCCCCTCATCTTTTAGTACCCTAGCAGAAACAGTGGTAACTTGGTCATTTCTTAGCATATTGACACTTGAGAGAGAAAGATGCGTGTTACACATGGTTAAACTTGCGGAAGAGCTTCTGGTTTTGGATACTAGGTGCAACCGGTTGGTGACGGCAGCACAATATTTTTCCAGCCGGTGCGGCTGGAGTGCTGATAGGCGGCTGACATGATGTTGTAGAGGCTCTTCATGGCACTGGCTTTTTTTTTTTCTTTTGGCCCATCTTTGTTGAGACGTTATGTGATTCATGAGATGTTTTTGTAATTCTCTGAATAATTTTTCTTTGAAGTAATAAAGAGGCCATATACATTTATTGATGCATTGAAACCGAAAGTACTAAAAAAAAGTATGAAGGAACACAGATCCATCCGTTATGCAAGACAAAAGCTCCCATCTAAAGGTTCAAACAATAATCAAATGATAGATTTGTAGAAACTGTTATGTATTTTTCATATCTACAACTTTCAAATTAAACTACGTACATTCCTAGAAACCTTCCTTCACACAACCCAGGTAACTTCATTACCTTCCCAACAGAACATTACGTCCAACATGAATGTTCTCTATCTACTGCACCTCACCCACGTGATAAAAAAAAGTTCAGGAGAATTAGACGCTTGCATTACCACACAGTACTCCACAGGTACTGAACACGAGCATATTTGTTTAGAGGATATATATTTACTATTATGTGTTTAGCACTCTTTTTATTTTTGGTGAATCGTATTGTCCATCTACAGATATTATTCCGTAATATAAATATAGATTGTGTGCATATATACATATTTTTATTGTCGGAGAATAGTGTTTCCATAGGTTTGAATGGTTTCTTTTATCTGGCAGATAGAAATTGACGAGTTTGAATCTTGGTGGTGAGGTGGAATCGGCTTGGAGTTTCGTGACTTCAAACAACGACTTGTATGTGGAGGCAACTGCATAGGAGAAGTTCAGGGTTCTATCTCTCATGGCGAAAGTCCAAGGTCTGGCCTTAATTGATTGTGTCTGTCAATGTTCTTGTTGAAGGCATTGTTTTGAGAGGGAGGACTTTCTTCAGGGTGAAAACCTAAGATCTATGATCGGGCGACGATAGCGTTTGGGCACTGTTTCCTTCTTGAAGGCGTCGCTTATGGAGAAGCTAATCTTCTGGTGTTGTCTTGGTGGTGTCAGTGTCGTTGTTTCATGTTTTCGATCCGTGTAATTTTTCTCTCTTTTTTGGTTGTGTGCATCTTTTATACCATTAGGGCATGATGTTATTGCAGAGGCCGGGTGTAATTCGTATCTCTTCGATATTAATATATGCGCTTTATCTAAAAGAAAAAAATAAATTGACGCGTATTTTGACACAACAGACACCCTATCAAGCCTACTCACACTTGTCAAGCTCATATGCAGGGCTTGCTACAGGACTAATCAGTTTTGTTTTTTGTACACACTGTTGGCGGATTTCCTTGAATCTTGCAGCAAGACATGGACTGGTACAATCACGCAAAAGATTCTTTAAAAGAAAAAATGGGGATTAAAACCCCCGCTACGGCCTTTTATTAAAAAGTTACGAGTACAATGTTTTAGAACCACTCACACAAAAGATACTTGATGATTTCCAACCCTTTTTCTTCATAATTTGACCACACAGGTACAATTCAGGCGCGAAATTAAAAGATGTGTTATCTACATACATTTACTTCATTTTATCTTTTTAAATCTAGCAAATAGGAATGATAGCATAGCATTCGCCTTTGATCATTCTCCAGAAAATGCATAGAGACAGACTAAACCATCTACTGTATTACCACCCCAAATACATGAATGTTGGTGCTGTTTAGTTTAAGCCCAATCCTAAAGGGGAAAACTGCTAATCCAGAAATACAATTATACAACAGCAATGATATACAATATAGACTTCTCCCCTGGAGCTAATACAAATAGGCAGCCATAGGCAGCCGTACAAGGTGTACACTGGGGAGCAGCTTTCTTCCAGTATTATCCGCTTCAGTTCATCTTGAAGAATGAAGGCTCTCATGAGCTCTTCGAGACTGATGAGCGAAGGCGAGAATACAGGGTGGTGTTTCTCACGATAAGATAGACGACGAATGCGAGGTAAACAGCCAGCACAACCGACAAGCTTGAGCGAACAAATGTGCCCCGGACTTCGTCGGTATAGAAGGACAATACAAGGTATCCGTTGATGAGCATCAAAAATATCGTGACGATCCAACTAATCACCTAAAGAAGAGCACAAAACAAGTTAGTATAGCAAAACCAGGGATCAAGAGTGTTACTATTTCTGCAAAGTTGTGGTACTGTCTATCCTCCCCCACCTATCCAAAAACATATATCTTCAGATTTTTTTTCTCATCTGGGTACTAAGTGAGTATAAAAGTTGTTGAGAATCCGCCAAAGTTGAAAGTTGACTATGTAGCTGTAGGCACCTAATTCAACTCAGGGTCTGAAATAAGGCTCTTTGCTCAGTAACTATAATCTTATGTGGTGACACGACCGAGAATTCATACGTCGAATGTAAAACATGATAAAACTAGTAAAGTTCACTGCTAACATGATGCTATGAGTTCTATGACAACCAGAGAATCAAAGAAAAACTTACTTTGGTGATAGGACCAATCACAAATGACCCCATGAGCTGCTCACTCGAAACAAGGGTGATGAGAGGAATTAGTGCAAATGGAATCTGTATGGACTGAAGTACATTGAGTGACTCATTCAGAACGTCCATGGTAGGATCTTCAGTATCAAAAAATACAGCCACGATCATAGTTGGGATAATGGCAAAGCTTCGTGTGATCATTGCTCGTAACCACTTCTTCAATCGAAGATTAAGGAAACCTCCCATGACAAATTGGCCTGCATATGTGCCAGTGATGGTGCTACTCTGTCCAGACGCTAACAACCCAATAGCCCAGATATAGAGGACAGGAAACAACGCAGATCCGTATTTGTCCTGTAAGTACTGGCCAGCATTCTCAAGACCTATGTTCTTAGCTTGTTCAGTCCCATAAAATCCTTTAGCAAAAACTGTTGTAACACATATGTTAATGAAGAAAGAGACGATGAGAGCGATAATCGACTCAATGTTGTAATAGTAAACTGCTTCTTGAACACGGGATTTCTTTTTTGTGTCAATCTTCCTGGACTGCACCAGTGCTGAGTGCAAGAAAACATTATGGGGCATGATAATGCAGCCCACAATTCCTACCGCCTGCTTGATGGTATTTGAGCTCAGCTTTGGAACCACCAAACCTGAATATAAAAAGGACCAATTGAACTCTTCAATTTCTCAAAAGTGCATTAATAAACAAAAGCATCTGCCAACATATCAAACTGAGAATTACCAATCAGAAGCTCCTTCCCATCAGGCTTCGTTTCACCAAACATAATCGCAAATGATATACCCATGGTTGCAATCAAGACAGCAAAAAATGCTTCCAGTTTTCTCACACCATAGTTCTCCAGGAATAGAAAGATGAAGCTGGCATCAAGAACATGTCATATGAGCCAAATATATATTCATCAGTTTTGCTGAAAAGGTTCTTAACTATATGAGGAAAGAGGCAATTGATGCTACATAAACAAATCTGAAGTCAAAATCAGACAAGATTGGATAGCTCAATAGAAGATAAACGGAGAAGGAGAATCCTAATCTTTTTGGCTGACTCTTTGAAATAATAATTCGATCGGTTTCATTCCTTCCAGTGTCATCAATCACATCATCCAAGCAGCCCTAACCGTGTAACCATTGTTAATCCAAAAATGAAGAGGGCTAACAGAGAAGCAGTTGGTATAAGTGTACGGATAATAGACAAAAATAAGCCCATATTTTAATCTATAATGAGATCGTATCCACAAATCAGTGACCAATAAACATGCAGTATTGTCTGACCCACAAGATATAAAAAATAATAGAATTAAGCCACAGTTGGGCATCCAAACATGCTGACTTGATGATATCGACAAAACTTATATAAAGAAAAAAAAAAGATCAACGAAAGTGTGAGGACAACACCAAACAGTTGACAGGGCAACCTCATTTAATTCGCAAGCAGCGCCAAGAGCCCCATCAGAACACTGCCAGACTCATATCAGCAGCTTATTGGTCAGTTGACAGTGTTTTTCTGACACACACAAGATATCAAATTGAGAGAGTAAAGACACAACTAGACCTCGAAACATGGTGAACTGATGATATCGACAAACTGAGAGAACAAACCAAGTCTAAGAAAAACATCAACCAAAGTGTGCAAACAACACCAACAGTTGGCAGCGCAACTTCATTTAATTCGCAAGCAGCGCCAAGAGCCCTACTAGAAGACCGAAATTCTCATATCAGTAGTTTTATCTCCAGCTTAATGTTAGCCTGTTTTGTTCTCTTGCGCCAATTTTAAGCACCCAGATGATGCCCCAAACGTGTGAAACTTTTCAGCAAGCAAACCAACAACAGGAAGCAAACAAGAGAACAGCCCCACCCGGAATCGATTCTCTATAAGCACAGCACACCAGATGGATGCAGACTGCACCGTGACCAAACAAAAATATGACGGAACCAACCGAATCCAAGGGAGGCAGTGATCGAAGCTAAATTAGTTTATGCGAAGAAAGGTGCCATCCGTTCGAGTCCAACCCCCAACTTTGAGAAAAGATATCATGGCTTTGAATTCAAAACAAAGAAAAGAACAAGAGCAGCGAAGAGCAAACCGAATGTCCAAATTTACCAATCACGAGAAAGTAACAGCATGTTGTTTGTCATTCTGTACGGGAAAGGAACCCCTTAACTAACTTATATTCGCGAATTTAACCAACTACCACCCAAATCTGTCTCCTGAAGTTTCGAGTTAGTTACCAAGAGGGGCAAGAAGAACAAAATTGGAACCGATTGTTCCTAGCAGGAGCACGAAGCGACTCACCAGTCGAAGGCGGTGATGACGACGCCGCCCCAGAGCGGCACGATGCCGCCGGAGAGGATCTTGATGGCAATCGCGCTGCCAATGACCTCCTGAATGTCGGCGCCGACGAGCGCCAGCTCCGTCATGACCCAGAGCGCCCGGGTGGCCCAGGTAGGGTACTCCTCCCGGCAGAGCTCGGCGAGGTGCTTCCCGGTGACGACCCCGAGGCGTGCGGAGAGGAGCTGCACGAGCGCGCCCATGACGGTCGCCCACAGCAGCAGCCAGAGGAGCTGGTACCCGGCGGCGGCGCCCGCCTGCAGGTCCCCCTCCAGGTTCCCCGGATCCAGGAACGCGATGCACATGAGGAAGCCGGGCCCCGTGAAGCGCCATAGCTTCCGCCACGAGAAGGCCGGGCGCGCGCCGGAGCCGTCGTCGTCGGCGGCCTCGTCGTCGGAGACAAAGATGGAGACTTTGTCGTCCGAGTCGTACGCGCGCTCGTCGTACTCGTCGGAGTGGGAGGTGGAGGGGCCCGCGCCCGGGAGGAGGCTCTCGGCGAGGTCGCGGGACGCCATGGGACGGGCCGGGAGGATGCGTGCGCGCGTGGAGGAGTGGGTTGGGCGAGTGAGCCGGGAGATGGGAGTTGCTTTGTTCCTCCACTATCCGATTTTATGGTTCGATTTCTTAATCCGCCATTAATGGTTTTTGTACACATCTCGCACCAAAAGATCAAAATAATTTCGTACATTTTATTACATCTTCTGAAAAATCAAGAAGAATCGGCATGGATGAAACCGCATCGACCACGTCTCATATTTTTATTTGTCTGTCTTTTCTTTTGCGATTTTAACATGATGATAAACAGCATGTTTGTGCGTGGCAGAATTGACAGCGGAAAGTGGACGCACGATTCTATTTTATGCTTTGAGACATCACGTTGAGTAATGGAACTCTCTAAAGTCATGATGCGGTTAACAAAGTCCCTACGCAAAACAAAACAAATAAAGAATGCATAGCGAAGTTATCCGACTTCGTTACCAACTGATCTCTTCTTTTCTTTAGAACAGACTTGTTTATTGATCTGATTACGGGAGCGGTGTTTTGGAACATGGCTGCATATGCTTTCTATATTTTGAAAAATGCATATTATATATATTTTAAATTTTATAAAAATTGAAACAAAAAATTTGTACGTACATCTTCACGTGCTACGCGCTTACAAAGTCGTTTCATAAAAAATCGACTTATCATGTAACGTGTGTAAAAAAAAATCGGTGCTAAAAATAATGTTTTTCACAAGATAAAGTTTCTCCTTTTTACATAGACCATAAAAAATGTTGGTTTTTCGTGAAACTTAGCGAATGCACATACATTATGGAGATGTACATGTAAAAAAATTATCCAAATTTTTTGACATTTCGAAATATTTTTTTTTTGGTAGAGGGAGCATACGCATCCAGGAGCCGAATTTAATTTCTGTCTGATTACATCCATCAGACTTGAATTCATTGAGCAATTAATCACAAATTGTCGCTGTGTGGATGCTAGTAACATTATCTCGATTTATTATTCTTAGGTTTTTCTGTGGTGTGAAAAAAGAGTGTGTTGTTTCATGATGAGCATTGCACTTCCATCTCTCTCAAAAACATAGCCATTCCACTTTGGCTTGTGCCCTGGAATACAGAAAAAAAAAATGTTTGAGTTTCTGACATCATGAGTTCTTTCTATGTATGTGCCACCAACATGTGCATCCCTGCTTGCAATGGACCAGAAACTTGGCTCCGAAAGCATCTCTAGCGATGGTACTTATCTAGATCGAGGATGGTAGAGGTTGAACATCTCCTGCGGTGGGCATCTAGGTGGCACTAGAGTTTGGTGACATGCCTATTTTTGGTGGGCGCAAAGATCACATTGACCTTCTTGTAGTTTTTCTATGTCTTGGGATTCGTAAATTTTCTAGGAGAATTGTCTTCTTCTTGTGTCTAGCGGTTATTGTGCATGTTTGTGTATTATTTAAAAAAGTACTTGCAACTATTAAAACTAAATGTGCGAATGTTAGTTCTCTTTTGTGCAGGTAAACTCTAGATGAAAATATGGCATTTTGGTTCATAAGTTTGTAATGATCTCTTTGTATCTAGCATAGCATACAAATGGATTTGGGAGACTTCAAATGTTAGTCCCCGAATGTCTGAGTCAATTTTTGATCCACATCAATATTAGACAATCCTGGTCGCTCAATTCTAAAGTGAGCATATTTGATTTTCCACGCCACTTAGAACAATTTTGAAAAGTGTCACTGGTTTCAAAGACTTGGCAACCTAATCAATAAATTAAGTTGAATATAATTTCATAAAATCCACGTTGATAAATTTAAATTCTTGGAAAAGTAAAAACTGATAGATACAGAATGTAATATAAACAAGAATAATTACTGTAGACATAAGAAATTGTAGAAAAAATGTGGATAACAATGAAATGTATTTACCAATTCATTCTCCGTTACATCATCATGCGCAGTAGGCATGCAACTTGCAGCCCCTAATTGCAATCGTCAGTAGTCAGCACTCGGGAGGGAGGATATAGATCACTTTTGCTGTAAAGACAAGCAAAGAGACGGAGGCCTCTCCTTTTCCGTTGGCCCCTCTGCTGCACTTTCTGGCGTGGTATGGCGTACGCAAGGAAGAGTGAGGGCGAAGATGCCTGCTCTCACGCACGATCAGCATGCTCGGTCGAAGATGTATACGTGGCTGGCTGCGTACGCGGCGATCCGGTAGCGCACTAGCTAGCTCCCGTCACGTTACCCATCCAGGCGTGGCTACTTGGGCCCTGATCACACTGCATTTCCTCTGCAACTCCACTCGACCTGACACGATGCGCAGCTTACTTCTGGCTGAGCTTAGCACTGTCTATGTACAGACTTGTTTTCCTACGTGGCAGCCCGGTTTTGCTTACTAGGCCGTCGAACGAGGCCGTGGACACCGTGGCAAGCAGTATGCGCGGTGGAGCCCAGCGAGCAGCCTCTGCGGGGCCGGGCAAACGGAATGCCACGCCTGCAACGCCCGTGTCTGCGGCGTGACCCCACGGGCATGGCTCGTGCCCGCGCGCAGTCCTGCTCTGGCTCTGACCAGATCTCCCATTCTCCCGTCCAGCTGCTGGTCCACGACACTAAACTTATTCGTATTGTCTGCGCCAGAAGAGGACGATCGAGATTCGAGAGAGAGGAAAATGCCGTTGCACGCGGCCGTGAGCTAAATATTATGCAGACGTACTACACTGTACAGCCATCACCAGTCCAGTTCCCGGTTACATCAGGACAGGTAGCCAGGCGACTTGCATTCCTCCCCAATTGTGATTGACGCTAGTCAGCACTCAACACGATTACGGATCAACTGGGCGTTCACCTCACTTTTTTGCTATAAAAGACACCAGAAGCGACGGAGGCCTCTCCTTTATCCTTCCACTATTTTTCTCCTATTTTTTGGTTGAACAAGCAAAGCAAAGGCAATATGCATGGCGTAGAGCATGCTTGCAAAGTGTGATGCAAAGGTGAGTCCCAAGTCCCAACTAGGGTGGGCGCGACCCAAGATATCCCATCCGCCGCATACGACGCGAGCTGCGACATGTCTAACGCTCGTGTCACACCTATCCTGCTCCTGGCTAAGGTTTTTAGTATTGAAATACTTAATTTGCTCATTATATAATGGGCGAAATCTTTCGGAGGTGCACACCAGACTGCACAACCACGTGTCGCGATGCAGATAGATAGATCGTCCACATGCATCCAGATTAGTTTACGTCGATGATGATGAGATCCGGATTTTTGGCTTACCTTGGGACGTCTTCCATTTCCTTGAAGGCGTGGCCATCTCACCTATCCAGTTGATGGTTGCCTTCGCCTAGAACCTTCTCCTCGATACTATATGCTCACTACTGATTTACGAGTTCTCCGAGTTACTCCTAAAAACCCCTACTTGTTAATGTCTCGTGTGAAGCTGTGACCAGCTTCTTTAATCTAAACGACGCTCCTACGCTTTTGCATGGCCACTCACGAGCATAGGGTGGCTATCTGAGTTGGTGCCGTAGCAAGGGGGACACCGGTGTTCTTCACCAGCTGGTGGCTGTCCTGCAAAGACTTAGGCTTTCCCCGGAGGTGGGTGGTGAAGCTCCTGCGAAAGCATTACGCGGTCTATGTGCCGATAACGGCGACGCTTGCGAGCGCCGCTTCCCTTTCTGGAGGCGTTGTCGTGAAGTTTTTCTCCCTTTGAAATTTGGAGGTTATGCTCACTAGGGCAGTTAGCTAGTTCCTTGGTGGTTGGTGGTCGAGCCATTCCGATCCGGTGCATTTATGTGGAGTGGTGTCTCGGTGCTGGACGGGGCCATTTGAGTTGTCGGTGTTTAGCTATAGTCTCGAGTTCTATGGTGCAACTTGTAGTTCGCTCTGTCTTTTTCTTTTATTGTTTAGGTTTTAGCTCATCACCATGTCCTCTAGCTGGTAACCTTAGCCTTTCTTTTTCGATTGTTGTAATCCTTGTACTCCTAACCGGTTGATAATTTTGTTCGTTCAAAATCGGGCACTTGGAAACCTTATGTTTTTTTTTAAAAAATAAGTATAGACGCGATCGGATTGAACCGATCGATCGCGATGGCAATTATGTATGGTCAAAGCTTCGCTCATCAGTGTTATAGGGAGTCGGATTTTGTACTGTTCGCAAGCAGCACGAAACTCGCCGCCCTGGCCGCTTCCAGCCGCAGGATGGCTTTGCGAGCTGCTAGCAGTATAGTTAGAAAGTAACAGGTACACCGATATTGAGACGTGGCTGGATTACCATGTTTTCCCTGCAGATGGTATCGCTGTCAGCAATGGGAACGCGGCTATCCGCGACTGATCGCACGGAATCTCTTCTCGCATTTTTGGCAGACAAATAAATATCTCTGAACCTAACACCAACGTGCTTAGCAGCCGTAGCTACTACCTCCCTACGGTGGTACGTCGATATCGATCACTCCTGAGGAAGGGTTAGCGGATCGGATTCGCTCATGACAGCACCGGGGTGCCACTCAGAGTAGGGATTTTGTCTGGAAGCAGGATTGGATGATGCAAAACGGAACGGAAGCGGAGTGAGGTCTCCGTTGGCATCAGTATGCATGAAGACTCATCTCAGGAGGAGTGAGCTTTCGGTTTTGTCTGGTGCAAACAGAAGACCTTTTCTGTTTTGGATTCAGCGGACACAAGGCTCTACTTGTATCCAATTGCCTCACTGCATATATTTATTTTTGTAAATTTGTGCAAGATTAATCTACACATTAGTTACACGCACACGATTTTTTTCTAAGTTTTCCGAAAATAGCTATAATTTCTTTTGTTTTTTTAGAAGAAAAGGGCTCAGCCTGGTCCATTTCTGAAAACATTCAAACTTACATTATTCAAGTTCTTAGAGGCTCCAATACTTTCAATATCATGCAGGTTATTCATATGATTGTTCACTGGGTGCAACAGTGGGCGTTACTCTTCCTCAGGATCAGCCGGCATTTATGGATACTGGATGCAACCATCTTCAGACGGTCGCTCAGGGTATATTATCCCAGGCTGGATGGTGTCACACTAGTCGACTACAGGATGCTTAGTTTGCCTAGTTTCAGTTTTTTGATGTTTCGATGGTTGATTTATGTATCCACCATGCGTGATCCGTGAATTTTATATCGAAGACTTCTGTTTATTTTAAATCTATTATTAAAGGATGTGTGCATCATCACGATGCAGAGGCTGGGGCAAACCCCCTTTTCGAAAAGAGAAAACGTTGCCTACCAGCAAACATCCCCTACTGAGAACAATCTACGATAGCGGAAGATGACTAGTGCCTAGGCATCACTCACGAGCCTTCTCCATCTCCAGCCAACATCAATGAGCGTTTGCCTTCAGATTCCTAGCTAGGTCCGACACCGTGATCTTCCATGTTTCATCCTTTTCTCAGCAGGAGATGACTTTCGTTTTTGGCTGGTGCAAACAGAGGACTTATGTGTTTTGGCCTCAACAGACACAAGACTATGTCTATATCCAACTGCCTACCTTCTCATATTTATTTTTGTAAATTTATCACTACAAGGAAACTAACTACTAGCGCGTGGGGCACCTATTTTGGCCATCAGTGGCGCACCTGTGATGCGCCATTACTAGCGCACCACTGTTATATTTTTGAGGTGCGACACATGTATATTTTTGAAACTAATTTGCAAAAAAAAAATTGCTCATTTTTTGTCCTTTTTGTTTTCCGAAGTATTTGTCATGTTCATGCTCCTAACCTAGCCGTTGTCCGGAGAGGAGGGAAGAGAGAAAGAGAGGAGGAAGGAGAGAATGAGAGGAGGTCCGAGGGGAGGGATGGCCCCACCAGAGAGGAGTCCGGAGACAAGTGCGGAGAGAAAGAGATGAGGTAGGAGAGGAGGCTGGAGAGAGGGAAAAGAGGAGTGAGTAGAGGATGGAGGAAGGAGGTGGATAAGGGATGTGTGGATATATTCTCAAGGCAGTGAGGGTAGGTGGGCAGTCGATTCAAAATTCGAAAGAGGCAAAACATGTAAGTTCTGGTCGCTTCAAATATTTTTTTCTAAAACATAAGAAAAATCTATTTTCCTTTTTGATTTTGAGGAATCTAAAAAATTGGTAAACAATCTTAGGTAGTTGAAATCAGATGTAATTTTTTCTGTAGATACTTTTTAATATTTTTTTTTATCCGACATTGTATGTTAGGAGCCGTTTTACCGAAACATGACACCATTTTATAAAATATGTCAAAATTCACATTTCTTAATTTTGCTACAACGAGATGACCTAACATAACTACATCCCAAGGGATTGTAAGATTTTATATTTCTATTTTTTTTTCAACTAAAAATTCGATCCACATAGGGTGCGAGGATTTTGGTCCCCTCTTACCAGTGGCGCACCACATCCATGTGTGCCACAGGTATGTGAGATACCTGTATCACACCAAGATATGGTGCACCACTAGTAAGTGAGGCACCCCAGCCAAGCTGGTCAAGTTATACTAGTGGCGCATTGTTTGAAGTTTTGCGCTACTACTAAGTCATCATGGTCGGGGTCTACGGTCCAGATTTTGATGAGGAATAATCCTAGGGTTCGCCAGAGCCAGAGGAGAAAACAAGAAGTTCGAGGGATAACAGGAGGTGACTGTGGACTACGTTGACCGCAAGTGGGGAGGACGGCAGCTGTGGGACACTACTTTCTTAAGAGGAAGAAGAAAGGCTCGCTGGAGGATGAGTTCTCAATCCTGGTTTTTTCTTATAATGCTATTGAGAATTATGACTAAATCCGTGGACTTTTCGGGAAAAAAAGTTAGAGGGACCCTAGAATTAATTATGCTACATTTGGAGACTGAAAATGAGAGCGTGTGAGACTGGGCATAGCCCAATGGCCCATATTAAGGCCCCGATGACAAACAAATTCGGCCCGTGTGTACTAAATTTGAAGATTTCGCTCTAGCCTCTAGGCTCTAGCCCAGCGCCGTTCGAGTCGGCCCGCTCCAGGCGCATACGAGACACACACGAGCTGTCATTCCTCTCCCGAGCTGAAATCTCTTCCATGCCGGCCGCTCCGCGCCGTCGCCGCCAAAACCCTCCCCCAAACCTCCAAGAAACGCCGCCCACCTCCCAAAGATGCCTCCCAGGCCGGCAGGGCGGGTCTTCCAGTACCTCTCCCCGTCCCGCAGGCCACGGCCGTCTCCGCTGCCGGAAATCCCCGCCGGCGGCGACGCCCTGGCGTCCGACGCCGACGCCGACTCCGTGTACCGCATCGTCACGGCCGCGCCCACGCCGTCGGCCATGGAGTCCGCGCTCGCCGCCTCCGCCGTCCCGCTCTCGGCGCCGCTCCTCGACCTCGTCCTCCGCCGCTTCCGCTTCGCGCACGGGGACCCGCTCCGCGCGCTCTCGCTCCTCTCGCTCGCCGCCGACCGCTGCGGGGTCACGCCCTCCCCGTTCGCGCTCGACACGGCGCTCTACGTGCTGGGCCGCGCCCGCCGCTTCGCCCACATGTGGGACCTCCTCCACTCCTGCCGCCGCCTCTGCCCCGACGCCGTCACCCCGCGCACCGCCATGGTCGTCCTCGGCCGCGTCGCCAAGATCTGCTCCGTCCGCGAGACCGTCTCCTCCTTCCGCCGCCTCCTGCGCCTCTTCCGCGGCCGCGAGGGGGGCGCGGAGTCGGCCGACCTCTTCAACGCGCTGCTCCGCACGCTCTGCCAGGAGAAGAGCATGTCCGACGCGCGCAACGTCTACCACGCGCACAAGTACGAGTTCCAGGTCAACCGCCAGACCTTCAACATCCTGCTCTCCGGCTGGAAGTCGTCCGAGGACGCCGAGGCGTTCTTCGCCGAGATGCGGGAGCTCGGGATCAGCCCTGACCTGGTCACATACAACTCTCTGATTGATTGCCACTGCAAGAACAGGGGCGTGGAGAAGGCCTACAACCTGCTCGATGAAATGCGTGCGAGTGAAATCGCTCCCGATGTGATCACGTATACAAGCTTGATTGGCGGGCTGGGACTGGTTGGCCAGCCTGACAAGGCGAGGGACCTGCTGAAGGAGATGCGCGAGCTCGGATGCCACCCGGATGTCGCGGCGTACAATGCCACGATACGGAACTTTGTTATAGCCAAGAGGCTCGGTGATGCTTTTGCGTTGATGGATGAGATGGCTTCAAAGGGGCTGATGCCGAACGCCACCACATATAACCTTTTCTTCCGGTGCTATTACTGGGCGTTTGACATTGGTAGCTCATGGCTTTTGTATGAGCGGATGCGGTCCGAAAGATGCTTCCCAAACACGCAGTCTTGCATGTTTATCATCAGGTTATGTCATCGCCATGGTAAGGTGGCGGAAGCACTAGAGCTGTGGGGCGATATGGTGAAGAACGGGTTTGGGTCATTCACCTTGGTGTCAGATGTGCTGTTTGACCTGTTATGTGATGAGGGAAAGCTGGAGGAAGCTGAGAGGTGCTTTCATCAACTGACTGATTTGGGGCAGAAACCCAGCAGTGTTTCATTTAGAAGGATCAAGATACTCATGCAGCTGGCCAAGCGGGAAGAAGCTGTTGCCAGGTTAACTGAGAAAATGGCACAGTTTGTACGGCTGCCAGCTGAGGATTGCCAAAGGGTTCATCACACTACTGAAAGCACACCTCACAATGGTGGTGGAGTTCAAGCTGATATAATAACAGCAACTTAGCATCTTATGCAGGTTAGGGTGTTCAACAACAGTTTTCCCGAACCTTTGTATACCGATCACTGTTCACCTGCTCATTTTTTGAACTAGTCGATCGGGCCGATTGGAGCATACACTACTGCGCCAGTGCAAATCAGATTAGCTGGTTTCCACGGGTTAAACCTGACCCAGTTTTGAACACCCCAGATTCAGATGAGGGCAAATACTGATTGATAATTGTTTGTCACAACTTTGGTTGACCAGGGAAATAAATGGATGGATCTGAAGAATTCATTGTACTATTATGGCGTAGCGGTAAGCCTTCTAGATTTTGGCTGTTCATATAAAGATATTGGTCAGTCATTTTGCCTCCATAGTTTCTGATGCCTATATTGCCTCTTCAAACAGGTGTGGAAAATCTGTCTTATCATTGACGGACAATACCATCATATTGCTAGATTAATTGTCAGTACTGATACATTATTTTCCTGAAAATCATTATTCAAAGGCCTTTAGCTTGACCATATGGTATGATACAGTTCTTCAATCACTCTGATGCATATGAAACTGTAACTACATGTGGTATTCCAACACCATGAAACCCTATAGCTCCATTGTATAAACTGTAAAACTAACTCATGCCAAAGCTCTGCGTTTGTCAGAAAATATGCATACATTTGATTTCTTTTTGGCGTGCGGGTTATGTAGGAGTGCTTATAAATCCATTCTGCAACTGAAGGCGTGGCTTATTTTTTGTAGTGAATGACCTGAAAAATGCGAGTGGGATGATGAACCTGCTGATGTGAGTAGGGACGATTAATGACCGGATGCACGTGCCCCATTATAACTAAGAGTAAAATGTGATGTACCAATACCACGAATGACACCTAAAAAATAAATACTAACTCAGCTAAACAAGGAAAAAGAACTAAAATGTGCCCGGATGTCCCACAGCAGTTGTTCACCACTATGCCCCATCGAAGTAGTACAGAACTGGAGATTAGATGAGTACATGGTAGTCGTGCAGATGGCTTGGAGATAGTAGAAACTGTGTTCGGCCCATGTTGCCTCCGGTTTTGTGCTTGAAACAAACGGGAGAAATACTTAAACAATAGGTGCAGGCACATCCAGCTGAGCAGATACACGAGTCTGCTTGACTGGGCTTCCATCCACTTCCTAGAATTCTGGCATCAAGTTCATTGCTACAAGCATACTGAAATTATCTATCATTTTGTTCATGAAAGGACCAAGCATACTGAAATTATCTATTATTTTGTTCATGAAAGAGTGACTAATAAACTGTTTAATGTATGTTTCATCTTGAATAAAGATCAAGTTACAGATGGTTTCACCAAAGTGTTTCCTATCAAACTGTTAACTGAGCTTAAGCGTTTCAAGGTTTAGATTAAGAGAGCTGTTTGAGTTTTATACCTCGTGAGGGTGTTTCTCACGAACACGCAGTCGACAGGACTCGAACCATAGTTTCCTCAACCGTTAATAGGTGCCATTTTCTTTGTAGGGAATGACCTGAAAAATATGAGTACTAACTTGCTGATGTGAACCTCCTCGACCGAGCTCTGTGCGCCGCCCGCTGCCGGCTGCCACTGCTGTCCCCACGCACCACCTGAAGCGGAGAGGCCCCCGCTCTGCCGGCGAGACCCCTTCACCGTTCGTCCATCACCGCGCGCCTCCCTGGCTTGGTACAGCGTGCGACCCCATGGCCGGCCACGACCTCAACTGGGATCTTCTCCAGACACCGTCCCGGCTTGCTGCCTTGCGCGCTTCTTCGGTCGACGAAGCTTGCGGCCGCGACCTGCATGCATGAGGTCAACTCCGAGCGCCGCTGGCTTCTCCGCCGCCGCATGGCTGCTCCGTCCTGTCTTTTCTTGGTTGTTGTACTTCACAGATACATTCGTCAGATCAGGTCCGCGAGACCGTGACCATCCAGCAAGGAGAAGAGATGCAGGTTAACGTAAGCCCACGGTTGGTTTCAGACTTCAGTGGCTCATCTTTTGAATTGTACCCCGTAAAATAGATATGATGTAGGATGCAAATGAATTTATACACAGTGAATACATGGTTTAGGTCGGGTTGTTTAGAAAAAAATGGGTTGGCCTCAACCAGGCTTCCCAACCGTGTTAGTTCAAGTAAGCATACAATGCAGAAACTATTACTCTGTTTTCACTTGGAACGAGCCTCTACCAGTTTAAAACTATTTCAGCAAACTGTATCCTACATCCTAATTATGTACCTTTTTTGTGTGTATCACTAATTATCTACATCCTAATGTTTATTAGTCAACAATTCACATTGAACAGTAATTGTTCTAGCTACCGCATACTTGCTACAAGTTAATGTGAATGTTTCCAATGGATGAATAATGTAAATTGATCGCACTTGTACACCATTGCCGAAACGAAGTTGGTCGATAACTTGGTCAGGGTGTTCCTATACTGTCTCGCCGATGCGGTTGAAGAGCTCCTGGTCCGAGTGCAGCAGCTTGCGTTGCCTGACCAGGTACATCAGGCGGCGTCGAAGCTGTCAGTGGTTTGCACGTCGAAGGGTGCGAGGCTGCTGTCGCCACCAACAGGGGACAGGTCGTCATTAGGTTATTTAGGGTGATAGAGAAGTCAGACTTTATAGGCCATTCAACAACTATTTTTTCAGAATGGTTTTGTGTATGTTGATTGTTGTTTCGTTTCGAAATTCTTTTGTGTACATGTTGTGCCGGAGAGAGTGGCCTTGGTAGAATGGTAGTTGTAAAAAATCAATAATATATTTGTGAGTGAAGAGTGAGATTTGGTTAGTTGGAGTACACAGAGAATAGATGAGTGAGATTTGGTGCATGGTACTCACTTCATAACTTGATGAGTGAGATTCGGAGTTACACTAGGTATCGAGTCCTAAACCTAATAAGAGTGCAGTTGACGTGGGTGACGCCTAGGAGGGCATCATGATTTTTTATGTAGCCATGTGAAAAATTAACCCATGTTCATGAAGAAGCTATTGTAGGGAATAGTTCATGTGTAAAAAAGGAGAAGATTAGCGATTTTTTTTTGCGAGCAACATGTCCTATATAAACCAAAATTGGTAGTATTGATTACAAGGTATGGTAATCGTGCCAACATATTGCGGATGCGTTATTTTCCATTTCTATAAGTTAATGTTGTTTTATGTTTCGCAGCAACGCGCGGGCATCTGCTACTAAGTCACTAAACCTAGAAAAAGAACAAAAAGGGGCTGGGATATGAAACGAATACATTATACGTGGTGGGTCGTACGGATGGACTGGAGATAGACTAGAGTATTTTCGAACGTCTGATCTTGTGCGAGAAATACTGAAACAAAAATGGTCAGGTAGAGGCACGGCCAGCCGAAAGGACACACGCGTCTGCTGGAGCTCGATTGGACTTCCGCCTCCAAGAATTCTGGCAGCGGAGTTCAATGCTAGTACATGCGGGCGATTTACGCAAAATAACCCTTTGTTGCAACTATAGCATAGAATAACCCTTCGGGCAAACTATTTCACTCATCTAACTCTTTTGTGTGGCGCTCCTCCCATGGGCGCCACACATGGCAGTGTGACGCCCGTGCCTGCGGCGCCACTCTCCAAGCCGACGTGGCACCCTCGACGCTGAGCTGGTGCGCCGATCCGACGTGGCAGGATGTGTGGCGCCGCTCCCATCGGCGCCACACATGCACTTGTAATTGCCCAAAACATACTGTAAAATAAATCGCCTGGGACTTAGCCGTTTTGGCGATGCTGTTTGTGTGGCGCCGATGCCACGGGCGCTACACTTCACAGTGTGGCGCCGATGCCACCGGCGCCACACATCCACTTAAGTGTGGCGTCCGAGCCGCCCCCAGCCCGACCCTCTTCTTCTTCTCTCTTCTCTGTTTCTTCAAGACAGGCGGCCGGCGGTTCCTCCTCCTCCCCCCCTCTCCCCCCACCAAATCGGCCACGAATTCGTCAGATCTGACCGGCCAATCTCTTCCCCATCCATTCCTCAAGGTAATCCCCTTCGAATCCTTCACATTCATCCACTAATTTCATAGATCTTGCTACATTTGTACATGAACCCTAGACATGGAAACTAGATTTGAAATGGCTATGTATGTGTTGAAATGGCTATGTATGTGTATGTGTAGGAACCCTAGATATGTATGTATCCTAGATTTGTGGAGGAACCCTAGACATCAAATTTCATGAATGTGTATGTGTAGGAAACATAGATATGTATGTATCCATATTTGTGTTACATATGACCATTATTTGTGATGGAATAACTCATATTTGTGATGAAATAACTCATATTTGTTAGGAATGGCTCATAATATGGTTTTTTATCCCTAGATAAGTATGTATATGTATGTATGTATGTATGTATGTGATGTATGTGTGATGGCTTATTTGGATATATTCTCATGTGTGTGTTGCTAATATTTGTTAGGAATGGCTCATAATATGGTGTATTTGTGTAAACATGTAGGATGGTGTGGCTCCTAGATCAAGAGTATGACAGGGATCACCGGGCTTGTCATATGACGGAGAAGAGAACGGATCTTCACCCTTTGAAGATTCGTTACCATGGCACAGTGGATATAGCGTATGACGAGAGGTACACGGAGTTCATCGAGCCTACCGGTCTTCTCCCGTTCATATCGCTTGTAAGCCATGGGGGATTAACATGAACGCCGCGGCACTCATCGCCCTTGTCGACCGGTGGAGGCCGGAGACGCACACCTTCCACTTGAGGGCCGGCGAGATGACCCCTACTCTTCAGAATGTTTCCATGATCCTTGGACTTCCTATTCAGGGCGAGCCACTGTGTATTGGCGTGGGGATGGCTGACCTCAACCACAAGTGCACGGAGGAAGCGCGGTTCTGGCGTATGCGCTGCCCACTCATATGCATGTGGCTTGTTGAATACCACCAGCCGCACAGAGTGATGAGACAGTTTGGGGCAGTATCAGGAGTGCCCACCTCGGTGGCAAGACACGGACCGGCCGCTTCATAGGTAAACTTCGGAATCATGCGATGGAAGATTCTTGATCGAAGAGGTGGAATCTAACTTCTTGATTCTTGCGAGGCTTGATAGGCAGCGGCAGAGGAAGATCACAAATTGGCCTGTCCATCATAGCGGCCACGTCACAGCGTTCCAACACTGTTTGGAAGCGATACGGAATGCTGGCCCTGTGGAGATTGTGCCTCACGACTTGGCCGCTTTCAACAACTATCTCCAGTGGTTTCATCAAAGCACGCGTATCGATTTAGTGAAACCCGCGTATGATGATGACATCTTGGACGACCCCATCGAGTTCGATGAGGTTGCGTAAAGCCAGCACGACATCTATGCCCGCAAAGGGAGATCGACTTCTATTGCTTCCGAGCTGAACTTCGTGGTAATGGATTCTCTCATTAGCTAGTACATCATCTACATTGGTGTGTGCTCGCTTAAATTGTGTATAATATGTTTGTCACAGCGGTCGGAGATCCAAAAAACAGCTGAGGAGTGCGAGGTTGTTTGGGATCAGAGCTACAGAGATGAAAAGCCTATCGAACCGTTGCGGCATTTCATTAAGGTACGATCACCAACTTTGAATGTACGCCATTATGTTCGGATGGCTTTGTAACCATGACTTCCATGACGCAGAACACTGCACGAAAGATGCGGCGGTTAGCCAACTTACTAGGTTGCCGCGACGGCGAAATTCCTACATCCTCTTCTGAAGAGGCGGAGGTATGGACTATTTTGTTGCTGTCAAACATGTGCTTACTAATTTCAACTTTTATAATCTCATGTGTTCATGTTTGTGAAGATTCCTGACGACGACGCCATTCTGAGTCAAAGCATTAGTCGCGGCAAGAAGCAAGCCACACGGTCAGCTTACCAGTTGAAGCCAAGGGGCAAGGCTTGATACGTCTCCGACGTATCGATAATTTCTTATGTTCTATGCCATATTATTGATGATACCTACATGTTTTATGCACACTTTATGTCATATTTGTGCATTTTCTGGAACTAACCTATTAACAAGATGCCGAAGTGCCGGTTCCGTTTTCTGCTGTTTTTGGTTTCAGAAATCCTAGTAACGAAATATTCTCGGAATTGGACGAAACGAAGACCCGGGGGCCTATTTTTCCACTGGAGCTTCCAGAAGACCGAAGAACATACGAAGTGGGGCCACGAGGTGGCCAAACCACATGGCGGCGCGGCCAAGGGGGGGCCCGCGCCGCCCTGTGGTGTGGGCCCCTCGTCTAGCCCCCGACTCTGCCCTTCCGCCTACTTAAAGCCTCCGTCGCGAAACCCCTGATGCAAAAAACCACGATACGGAAAACCTTACTGAGACGCCGCCGCCGCCGATCCCATCTCGGGGGATTCTGGAGATCTCCTCCGGCACCCTGCCGGAGAGGGGATTCATCTCCCGGAGGACTCTACACCGCCATGGTCGCCTCCGGAGTGATGAGTGAGTAGTTCACCCCTGGACTATGGGTCCATAGCAGTAGCTAGATGGTTGTCTTCTCCTCATTGTGCTTCATTGTTGGATCTTGTGAGCTGCCTAACATGATCAAGATCATCTATCCGTAATACTCTATGTTGTGTTTGTCGGGATCCGATGGATAGAGAATACCATGTCATGTTAATTATCAAGTTATTACACATGTGTTGTTTATGATCTTGCATGCTCTCCGTTTCTAGTAGAGGCTCTGGCCAAGTTTTTACTTTTAACTCCAAGAGGGAGTACTTATGCTCGATAGTGGGTTCATGACTGCATTGACACCTGGGCCAGTGACAGAAAGTTCTAAGGTTGTGTTGTGCTGTTGCCACTAGGGATAAAACATTGGCGCTATGTCCGAGGATGTAGTTGTTGATTACATTACGCACCATACTTAATGCAATTGTCTGTTGCTTTGCAACTTAATACCGGAGGGGGTTCGGATGATAACCTCGAAGGTGGACTTTTAGGCATAGATGCAGTTGGATGGCGGTCTATGTACTTTGTCGTAATGCCCAATTAAATCTCACTATACTTATCATGTCATGTATGTGCATTGTTATGCCCTCTCTATTTGTCAATTTCCCGACTGTAATTTGTTCACCCAACATGCTTTTATCTTATGGGAGAGACACCTCTAGTGAACTGTGGACCCCGGTCTCCATTCTTTAATACTGAAATACAAATCTGCTGCAATACTTGTTTTTACTGTTTTCTCTGCAAACAATCATCTTCCACACAATACGGTTAATCCTTTGTTACAGCAAGCCGGTGAGATTGACAACCTCACTGTTTCGTTGGGGCAAAGTACTTTGGTTGTGTTGTGCAGGTTCCACGTTAGCGCCGGAATCTCTGGTGTTGCGCCGCACTACATCCCGCCGCCATCAACCTTCAACGTGCTTCTTGGCTCCTCCTGGTTCGATAAACCTTGGTTTCTTTCTGAGGGAAAACTTGCTGCTGTGCGCATCATACCTTCCTCTTGGGGTTGCCCAACGAACGTGTGAAATACACGCCATCAAGCATATTTTCCGGCGCCGTTGCCGGGGAGATCAAGACACGCTGCAAGGGGAGTCTCCACTTCCCAATCTCTTTACTTTGTTTTTGTCTTGCTTTATTTTATTTACTACTTTGTTTGCTGCACTTATATCAAAACACAAAAAAAATTAGTTGCTAGCTTTACTTTATTTGCTGTCTTGTTTGCTATATCAAAAACACAAAAAAATTAGTTTACTTGCATTTATTTTATCTAGTTTGCTTTATTTACTACTGTTAAAATGGCCAACCCTGAAAATACTAAGTTGTGTGACTTCACTAGCACAAACAATAATGATTTCTTATGCACACCTATTGCTCCACCTGCTACTACAGCGGAATTCTTTGAAATTAAACCTGCTTTACTAAATCTTGTTATGCGAGAGCAATTTTCTGGTGTTAGTTCTGATGATGCTGCTGCCCATCTCAATAATTTTGTTGAACTATGTGAAATGCAAAAATATAAAGATGTAGATGGTGAAATTATAAAATTAAAATTGTTCCCTTTCTCATTAAGAGGAAGAGCTAAAGATTGGTTGCTATCTCTGGCCTAAGAATAGTATTGATTCATGGACTAAATGCAAGGATGCTTTTATTGGTAGATATTATCCCCCGCTAAAATTATATCTTTGAGGAGTAGCATAATGAATTTTAAACAATTAGATAATGAACATGTTGCTCAAGCTTGGGAAAGAATGAAATCTCTGGTTAAAAATTGCCCAACCTATGGACTGACTACTTGGATGATCATCCAAACCTTCTATGCAGGACTAAATTTTTCTTCGCGGAATTTATTGGATTCAGCTGCTGGAGGTACCTTTATGTCCATCACTCTTGGTGAAGCAACAAAGCTTCTTGATAATATGATGGTTAATTACTCTGAATGGCACACGGAAAGAGCTCCACAAGGTAAGAAGGTAAATTCCGTTGAAGAATCCTCTTCCTTGAATGATAAAGTTGATGCTATTATGTCTATGCTTGCGAATGATAGGACTAATGTTGATCCTAATAATGTTCCATTAGCTTCATTGGTTGCCCAAGAAGAACATGTTGATGTAAACTTCATTAAAAATAATAATTTCAACAACAATGCTTATCGGAACAATTCTAGTAATAACTATAGGCCATATCCTTATAATAATGGTAACGGTTATGCTAATTCTTATGGGAATTCTTACAACAATAATAGGAATACACCCCCTGGACTTGAAGCCATGCTTAAAGAATTTATTAGTACACAAACTGCCTTTAACAAATCTGTTGAGGAAAAGCTCAATAAAATTGATATTCTTGTTTCTAGAGTTGATAGTCTTGCCTCCGATGTTGATCTTTTGAAATCAAAAGTTATGCCTAATAGGGATATTGAAAATAAAATTGTTACTACAGCAAATGCCATCCAAGTTAGAATTAATGAGAATATAAGATTAATGGCTGAACTGCGTGCTAGGTGGGATAGAGAAGAAAATGAAAAACTAGCTAAAAAAGAAAATGTAGCTAAAGTTTGGACTATTACCACCACTAGCAATGCTAATGACTCATATGTTGCTGCACCTCCTACTATCAATGGTAAAATAATTGGTGTTGGCAATGCTTCTACTCCTAGTGCAAAGCGCGCAAAACTACCTGAAACTGCTAAAACTGCTCGAAACCGCTTGTGATAAAACTGCTGAAATTTTTTCCAACCTTGGGGATGATAATCCCATTGCTTTAGATTGTAATGATTTAGATTTTGATGATTGCCATATCTCTGAAGTTATAAAGTTCTTACAAAAACTTGCTAAAAGTCCCAATGCTAGCGCTATAAATTTGGCTTTCACAAAACATATTGCAAATGCTCTCATAAAAGCTAGAGAAGAGAAACTAAAACTTGAAACTTCTATTCCTAGAAAGCTAGAGGATGGTTGGGAGCCCATCATTAAAATGAGAGTCAAACATTTTGATTGTAATGCCTTATGTGATCTTGGTGCAAGTATTTCGTTATGCCTAAAAAAGTCTATGATATGCTTGACTTGCCACCATTGAAGAATTGTTATTTGGATGTTAATCTCGCTGATAATGCTAAAAAGAAACCTTTGGGGAAAGTTGATAATGTTCATATTATGGTTAACAATAACCTTGTCCCCGTTGATTTTGTTGTCTTGGATATTGAATGCAATACATCTTGCCCCATTATATTGGGAAGACCTTTTCTTCGAACCGTTGGTGCTACTATTGATATGAAGGAAGGTAATATTAAATATCAATTTCCTCTCAAGAAAGGTATGGAACACTTCCCTAGAAAGAGAATGAAGGTACCTTATGATTCTATTATTAGAACAAATTATGATGTTGATGCTTCATCTCTCGATGTTACTTGAGTTACACTTTCTGCGCCTAGCTGAAAGGCGTTTAAGAAAAGCGCTTATGGGAGACAACCCATGTTTTTACTCCAGTATTTTTGTTTTATATTTGTGTCTTGGAAGTTGTTTACTACTGTAGCAACCTCTCCTTATCTTAGTTTTGAGTTTTGTTGTGCCAAGTAAAGTCTTTGATAGAAAAGTAAGTACTAGATTTGGATTACTGCACAGTTCCAGATTTCTTTGCTGTCACGAATCTGGGTCTATCTCCCTGTAGGTAGCTCAGAAAATTACGCCAATTTACGAGCATGATCCTCAGATATGTACGCAACTTTCATTCAATTTGAGCATTTTCGTTTGAGCAAGTCTGGTGGCCTAATAAAATCCATCTTTACGGACTGTTCTGTTTTGACAGATTCTGTCTTTTATTTCGCATTGCCTCTTTTGCTATGTTGGATGAATTTCTTTGATCCACTAATGTCCAGTAGCTTTATGCAATGTCCAGAAGTGTTAAGAATGATTGTGTCACCTCTGAACATGTGAATTTTTATTATGCACTAACCCTCTAATGAGTTGTTTCGAGTTTGGTGTGGGGGAAGTTTTCAAGGGTCAAGAGAGGAGTATGATGCAATATGATCAAGGAGAGTGAAAGCTCTAAGCTTGGGGATGCCCCGGTGGTTCACCCCTGCATATATTAAGAAGACTCAAGCGTCTAAGCTTGGGGATGTCCAAGGCATCCCCTTCTTCATCGACAACATTATCAGGTTCCTCCCCTGAAACTATATTTTTATTCCGTCACATCTTATGCACTTTGCTTGGTGCGTCGGTTTGTTTTTGTTTTTTGTTTTGTTTGAATAAAATGGATCCTATCATTCACTTTATGGGAGAGAGACACGCTCCGCTGTAGCATATGGACAAATATGTCCTTAGGCTCTACTCATAGTATTCATGGCGAAGTTTCATCTTCGTTAAATTGTTATATGGTTGGAATTGGAAAATGATACATGTAGTAAATTGCTATAATGTCTTGGATAATTTGATACTTGGCAATTGTTGTGCTCATGTTTAAGCTCTTGCATCATATACTTTGCACCCATTAATGAAGAAATACTTAGAGCTTGCTAATTTGGTTTGCATATTTGGTTTCTCAGTCTAGATAACATCTAGTATTGAGTTTTGAACAACAAGGAAGACGGTATGGAGTCTTATAATGTTTACCATATGTATTTTATGTGAGTTTTGCTGTACCGTTCATCCTTGTGTTTGTTTCAAATAGCCTTGCTAGCCTAAACCTTGTATCGAGAGGGAATACTTCTCATGCATCCCAAATACTTGAGCCAACCACTATGCCATTTGTGTCCACCATACCTACCTACTACATGGTATTTATCCACCATTCCAAAGTAAATTGCTTGAGTGCTACCTTTAAAATTCCATCATTCACCTTTGCAATATATAGCTCATGGGACAAATAGCTTAAAAACTATTGTAGTATTGAATATGTACTTATGCACTTTATCTCTTATTAAGTTGCTTGTTGAGCGATAACCATGTTTCCGGGGACGCCATCAACTATTCTTTGTTGGATATCATGTGAGTTGCTATGCATGTCCGTCTTGTCTGAAGCAAGAGAGATCTACCACCTTCATGGTTGGAGCATGCATGTTGTTAGAGAAGAACTTTGGGCCGCTAACTAAAGCCATGATTCATGGTGGAAGTTTCAGTTTGGACATATATCCTCAATCTCGTATGAGAATAATAATTGTTGCCACATGCTTATGCATTAAAGAGGAGTCCATTATCTGTTGTCCATGTTGTCCCGGTATGGATGTCTAAGTTGAGAATAATCAAAAACGAGAAATCCAAAATGCGAGCTTTCTCCTTAGACCTTTGTACGAGCGACATGGAGGTACCCCATTGTGACACTTGGTCAAAACATGTGCATTGCAAAGATCCGGTAGTCCAAGTTAATTAGGACAAGGTGCGGGCACTATTAGTATACTATGCATGAGACTTGCAACTTGTAAGATATAATGTACATAACTCATATGCTTTATTACTACCGTTGACAAAATTGTTTCATGTTTTCAAAATAAAAGCTCTAGCACAAATATAGCAATCGATGCTTTCCTCCTTGAAGTACCATTCTCTTTACTTTTATGTTGAGTCAGTTCACCTATCTCTCTCCACCTCAAGAAGCAAACACTTGTGTGAACTGTGCATTGATTCCTACATACTTGCATATTGTACTTGTTATATTACTCTATGTTGACAATTATTCATGAGATATACATGTTACAAGTTGAAAGCAACCGCTGAAACTTAATCTTCCTTTGTGTTGCTTCAATACCTTTACTTTGATTTATTGCTTTATGAGTTAACTCTTATGCAAGACTTATTAATACTTGTCTTGATGTACTATTCATGAAAAGTCTTTGCTATATGATTCACCTGTTTACTCATGTCATCACCATTGTTTTGATCGCTGCATCCACTACATATGTTTACAAATAGTATGATCAAGATTATGATGGCATATCACTTCAGAAATTATCTTTGTTATCGTTTTACCTGCTCGGGACGCAGCAGAACTAAGCTTGGGGATGCTTGATACGTCTCCGACGTATCGATAATTTCTTATGTTCTATGCCATATTATTGATGATACCTACATGTTTTATGCACACTTTATGTCATATTTGTGCATTTTCCGGAACTAACCTATTAACAAGATGTCGAAGTGCCGGTTCTCGTTTTCTGCTGTTTTTGGTTTCGAAATCCTAGTAACGAAATATTCTCGGAATTGGACGAAACGAAGACCCAGGGGCCTATTTTTCCACGGAGCTTCCGGAAGACCGAAGAACATACGAAGTGGGGCCACGAGGTGGCCAAACCACATGGCGGCGCGGCCAAGGGGGGCCCGCGCCGCCCGTGGTGTGGGCCCCTCGTCCGGCCCCCGACTCGCCCTTCCGCCTACTTAAAGCCTCCGTCGCGAAACCCCCGATGCGAAAAACCACGATACGGAAAACCTATGCGAGACGCCGCCGCCGCCGATCCCATCTCGGGGGATTCCGGAGATCTCCTCCGGCACCCTGCCGGAGAGGGGATTCATCTCCCGGAGGACTCTACACCGCCATGGTCGCCTCCGGAGTGATGAGTGAGTAGTTCACCCCTGGACTATGGGTCCATAGCAGTAGCTAGATGGTTGTCTTCTCCTCATTGTGCTTCATTGTTGGATCTTGTGAGCTGCCTAACATGATCAAGATCATCTATCTCGTAATACTCTATGTTGTGTTTGTCGGGATCCGATGGATAGAGAATACCATGTCATGTTAATTATCAAGTTATTACACATGTGTTGTTTATGATCTTGCATGCTCTCCGTTTCTAGTAGAGGCTCCGGCCAAGTTTTTACTTTTAACTCCAAGAGGGAGTACTTATGCTCGATAGTGGGTTCATGCCTCGCATTGACACCGGGACAGATGACAGAAAGTTCTAAGGTTGTGTTGTCCTGTTGCCACTAGGGATAAAACATTGGCGCTATGTCCGAGGATGTAGTTGTTGATTACATTACGCACCATACTTAATGCAATTGTATGTTGCTTTGCAACTTAATACTGGAGGGGGTTCGGATGATAACCCGAAGGTGGACTTTTTAGGCATAGATGCAGTTGGATGGCGGTCTATGTACTTTGTCGTAATGCCCAATTAAATCTCACTATACTTATCATGTCATGTATGTGCATTGTTATGCCCTCTCTATTTGTCAATTGCCCGACTGTAATTTGTTCACCCAACATGCTTTTATCTTATGGGAGAGACACCTCTAGTGAACTGTGGACCCCGGTCCATTCTTTAATACTGAAATACAAATCTGCTGCAATACTTGTTTTTACTGTTTTCTCTGCAAACAATCATCTTCCACACAATACGGTTAATCCTTTGTTACAGCAAGCCGGTGAGATTGACAACCTCACTGTTTCGTTGGGGCAAAGTACTTTGGTTGTGTTGTGCAGGTTCCACGTTGGCGCCGGAATCTCTGGTGTTGCGCCGCACTACATCCCGCCGCCATCAACCTTCAACGTGCTTCTTGGCTCCTCCTGGTTCGATAAACCTTGGTTTCTTTCCGAGGGAAAACTTGCTGCTGTGCGCATCATACCTTCCTCTTGGGGTTGCCCAACGAACGTGTGAAATACACGCCATCAAGGCTCGAAACCGGTACACTCCGGAAGATTATGTCAACCGAGGAAAGAAGGTTGTCATTGAGGAGGATGAGGCGCCGCCGCGGAGATCATCTTTGAGGAGGATGAGGAACGACGAGCCGTTATCTTCAGAGGAGGAGGAGCAGGAGGAGGAGCAGCAACAAGAGCCACGGCAACAGACGAAAAGGATGGCCGTCCGGAAGCAGCCCGTGAGGAGGGGACATCGAGGATAGATGGATTTGTGTTGTGAACTCTATCTTCATTGCTACGTGTTCTAAACTCTATGTCATTACTACGTGTTGTGAACCCTATGTCATTTCGAACCATGTCTGTAATGCTACTTGTTGTTTGAATCTATGTGCTACGATGTGAGCTATGATGTGTTATATGTGTATGTTCTATGTGTATGAAATTGCTATTGTTGTGTTGAAAACTGTTTAACTAAGACAAGAATTTTCATGGTTTTAACACAAGTCAACAAGTGGCGCCCCTCACGCTGGCGCCACACCTCACTATGTGGCGCCCATGGCATCGGTGCCACATATGTTGATTATATGTCGAAAACATCCAGGGGCTCCGGACGCTTGGTCCTTAGCCGTTTTGGCGAGGCTGTTTGTGTGGCTCCGGTGGCATCGGCGCCACACAAACAGCCTCGCCAAAACGGCTAAGTCACAGACGATTTGTCTTACAGTATGTTTTGGGCAATTACAAGTGCATGTGTGGCGCCGATGGGAGCGGCGCCACACAACCTGCCACGTCGGATCGGCGCACCAGCTCAGCGTCGAGGGCGCCACGTCGGCTGGGAGAGTGGCGCCCCAGGCACGGGCGCCACACTACCATGTGTGGCGCCCATGGGAGGGGCACCACACAAAAGGGTTAGATGTGTGAAATAGTTTGCCCGGAGAGTCAATCTGTGCTATAGTTGCAACAAAGGGTTATTTTTGTGTAAATCGCCGTACATGCGTTTGCTCGTCTCCCGTGGCAATGGAGTTCATTCAGTCTTCTCGTCTCCTGCTCTGCTTCCTAGGATACCAGTAACAAAAGCATCTACTCCTATCTCTATACTGCTATATAACTCGCGTGTGGTTCAGCTCCACTCCATCTCTCACACCATTCCACGGAACGCATAGAATCCAAAATGCAGAAGGAGATCCTCCACGGCGCCCACAAGGAGCACCTCCTAGTGTTCCCTGACACCGGCAGAAGCTTCAGCTGTGGCGGCGTAGGCTCCCGCTATCGCTGCAACTTCTGCGACTTCGACCTGCACGAGTACTGCGCGACGAGCCCACCGAGGCACCGACGGCTATCTTCGCCTTGCACGGCCAGCATCAACTCACCCTTGAGCGAGCCGCGATCGTGGAAAATGTGTTCACGTTTGAGCGGGCTCTGCTCCGGGGCGAGAACCTATGCAAGTGCGACCAGTGCAACACGCCCATCAAGGGCATGCACTACAGCTGCCGCCCGTGCGACTTCGACGTGCACCCGGTCTGCTCTCGGCTGCAAGCCGCGGCCGTCTCGCCTCTGCACCCGGAGCATCTCGTCATGCTCACCCTGGCCAAGCCAATGGCGTGTACGCGATGTGACACCCTTTGCGACTGGCGCTACCGGTGCGCTCTCTGCAAGGTAAACCTGCACCCCAGGTGCCTCCTTGGGTCGGACAAGACCCCGCTCAACATTCCCAAAGGATGAAATCGTGCACCACTAGCGCAGCGAGATGGGCGTCCCTACGCGTTGCGAACGGGCCGTCGGCCACTTTTGGCCCATCGTTTGGTAGCCTGTGCTGCACCGGTCCGAACAGAGTTGCAAATTGTTTAGATGCCTGGAGACATCGTTCCTTCTCTGTTCAGCCACATCACATGCAGTGGCGGAGCCAGAACTTAAAGCATGTGATGTCATTTGAAATCTGTGATGTCAAATACATGTACTTTTTAATTATTTTAAATATTTTTTACAAGATTAATACGAAAATACAAAGAACTTGGCACAAAGCTGTGTGGTCAAATGACCACACAGGTCTCAACGTGGCTCCGCCACTGATCACATGTGTTTGGTTGCCATTTTGGATATCCTGACAAGAGCTTCTCCTCACCACATTCAAATATGGTGACCTTACCATCATATAACGGCACACAAAAGCTCAAACACGATCATACTTGACAGCAAACACTTATACACAACGAACGGAGTACTTCACAGGTCCTAATCTAGCGTCAGAGTGGTAAGACGCTTGCCTAAACCTGGGGGAGACTCTCCAGGTCCAAAAGCAGTGTTCAAACGCCTCCTAGAGGCCAGCACAACTAACATGATCAGACATAAACAGAGGCAGCGATGGAGCAGCAGCACCTTACTGGCGAGGATCAGCAAAAGGGCCTCGCGGTGCCTCTTGCAGCCGAAGACGTTGGACACGGACGTCTCCTTCCTGAAGACGGCGACCTTGAGGCCGTTGTCCTGAGGTGTGAAGACGAGCGTGTCGTCGTCGTGCAACAAAATCCTGGCGCAAAACTCGCTCCAGGATTTGATGAACCCGATGCGTTGCCCTGTCCATTGCACACTACTAGGAAAAGGCCTACCGCCAGCGAACCTAAAAGGCCCATTGCCGGCGCACCACGAGCCCGCCGGTGCGAACGCGCCGGTGATAAATGGCCACTGCCGGCGCACCAGGCAGTGCGCCGGCGATATGTCAGCTACTGCCGGCGCACCACCCAAGCTTCGCCGGCAAAGCCAAATTCCACCGGCGCACTTGCAGCTGCGCCGGCAGTAGGTCTTCCAGCACTGGCGCATGCCACGTGCGCCGGTAGTAGGGCATTTAGGTGCGCCGGTAATTATATTCGAAAATTCATTTTACAGCTTTTTTTCTAGCATATTACAATACATATTTGACAGCAGTATATATTTACAACGCAGTTCATATTTGGACAGCATTACATGCAATATGAGAAGCACATAGAGAGCCAAGTTTCATTTCGGTATCAATACACAATTACGCAAGTCTCGTTTCGGAATGTGTTGATTCATACAACACATGTGCATATGCAACACCGAACGACGAAGTTTCACAAAGTTAGAAGTCTCGGTACATAGTCGTCACAAGTATCGTCATACACCTCACAATGTAGGTCCTAACCTAAACTACAATCACATAGAACATGACCAACATGGTCATGATGACCATCATCACGAAGGCCATGGTCTTCATCCGGTTCCTCCTCATGTCCCTCATCTCTCCCGCTAGATAACGGGCGTATCTTCCTTCCGCCTCCACCCTAGTGGGGTATCCCTTGTAGCTGTTGCCGCTGAAACGGTGCACCTGTCTCCGACGAGTCCTCCCGAGTCGTCGTAGACTCCAGGAACCCTCCCCTTGTACACGACATATGTCGTCGGCATCTCCATTCACAAGACAAGTAAAACGTTAGTACCAATGCAATGAACAAGTGCCAACTCAAATAAGAGACAAGTAGTATGAACTAAATAGCATGTGCCTCATACTTTGTTGGTCGAAATAAATAATAACATACAGGGATGGGGTCAGTGAGGCTAGGTAGGATGCACAATAGATTGATATTTGTGGCCATCACACCAAGCCTCACCGGCCCCACCCCGGAGTGTACAAGTGACCGAACATTTTAATCATCGGCCAATGCAATTAAGAAGTGCGAACTCAAATAGAAGACAAGTAGTACGAATTAAATAGCGTGCCTCATACTTTGTCGGTCGAAACAAATATTAACATCCAGGGATGGAGTCGAGTGAGGCTAGGTAGGATGCACAATAGATTGATACTTGTGGCTGTCGCACCAAGGCTCACTGGCTCCACCCCGAGTGTACGATTGACCGAACATTCTAATCATCGGCGAACTCCAAATACGAGGCAAGTAGTGGTCGAGTAAATGCAAATAATTATTAAGCTATGTACGCCATAATCTTGAAATATATAGCAAAGTAAATGAAACTACGGACACATGTTCACATGCACATTCATACAACTAAATAAAAGCAACTAGTCGATTCTATGGGAATATATAGCAATTATTACGGTACGGAAGTTCAAGGACATATCGTTCAAGCTTTAGCAAGTGTTCCCGTCGTAGGATCAGGTTGTACGCCTAGGGGGAATGGACGGCAGCCCTCAAGCGAGTTGAACGGCCTCTCATCACGCGACATCTCCAAGCGGAGTTCTATCTCGTCATTAGGTGGTAGACCATAGCCGTAGAAGAACTCGCCAGACCTATTGTTGACATCCTGCAGGATTATCGTGCAAATGAACTGCTCGGATGCGACCCCGGTTCTTTCTAATCTCTCTATCGGGGACATCCGCCATGTTTGCAAACCTGTTTCGAGATTCTCCGGCAGCAACATGTCATCTGCGTACTTTATGTACTCCTGCATCCGAAGGATGGCGTACCACGCGTCCATCCCATTGTCGGGCGTCGATCGCTCGAGGCAGGGGAAGTTGGTTGTGTGGGTTAAGACCAAGCCTCCTCGGGATTTCCTCTCTACTTTGAGGGGGCTCGCCTTGTTGGCGAAGCCGGTGAGAGCATCATTGAGAAGGGCCTTGATGTGGGTGTAGTCTTTCTTGTGGTCCCTACCCGAGTCGAGATAGACTGCATGTGAGTGTTGCGGGTGCACGACGATGAGGGTGCAGAACTTGTCTCTGCGGAAAACACACGGATTAACCTTCGGAAATGCAAATGGAGATATAGGATAGAATGGTAATGGGGGACTAGCGAGTGATTACTTACTCGGGAAAGTAAGGGATGAGAATGGTGCCCTTTTTAATGTTCGCCAGCATGAAATCCTCGACCTGCTGGGTGGCAATCGCCCGATGCCCAGCGTTGCAGATGATGCTCTCCCGCATATAGAAGGGGTCCATTATCGCGATGGTCGGCGTCTCCTCCTTAACAATGCTGGCGGACAAGCTAAGAGCAACTAGGCGAACCACACTAAAGTGGAGCGCTTGCATGCGATAGATGCTGAAGATGTCGTTGAACCGGATGAAGCACAAGTCCGCGGGGTACTTCTCAACGAAGTTCATGCCAGTTGGCACCTTCGCCACCAAGAGAGGGTAACCGAGGATCTTTTGATTTGAGAAGAAGGTTCTCCACATGCAAGACAGTCTCATGCAAGCTCCTCATATCCGGGGTGAGTTTCTTCACGACATGCTCCGGCAGCATCGGTTGACCCAAGTGATGCAGAGGTCGCCAATTGTTTGGTAACTTGTCAAGGAGTGGGACCTTGTCCTTGGATTTGGCCGCCGCTGCCTTGTCTTGGGCGTCCTTCTTATTTGCCCTCTTCCTCTTCTTGGGTTGTAGTGCTGGACCATCCATCGCCGTAGTGGCCGTAGCACGGAGTGTGTTTGGGCTCAACATATTTTTGACGGCGGCGGTGGCGACCTCCTCAGGATTACCTCCTCAGCCGTTTCTTGAGAATCGAACAGCTTCTTGGAGCACACATATTTCAAGCCCACTTGTGAAGACGTAGGAATATCCCATTGGAAGTTGTCACGTTCGTATTCCTCGGCCTCTGGCGCAGCTGGCTGTTGTGGTGGGGCGCTGACCTCTGGCGCAGCTGGCCGTTCTGGTGGGGCGATGACCACGGGCGCCGCCGGGCTGTCGTGGAGGGACGCCGACATGTGGCGCCGCAAGGTGCTTGTCTTTGCTTGCCGTCGACCCCGAGTAGGTGTTGATCCGAATTAGGGTCTTCGGCCATAGCAGTACCCAACCCTTCGGTGAGGCCGGATTCAACGGGCTATCGTCATCGGCACCATGCGGTTGATTAGGAGGAAACAAATCCTCATAGCCCGGTAACGCCCGATCCACTTCAACCCGGTAAACGTCATCCGCCATATCTCGTGTGTGCCACTTCTTATCCAGGGGCCGAAGGATGGACCCCTCGCGACGTCTTTGAGTTCGTCGTTTACTCTCATCGAGAAGGTGCATGGCGTCGAGAGCGCTCGCGAGAACATGTGTATGGCGTTAGAGAGAGGGCAAGGATGACGAAACTAATATATTAGCTTGATGTACACATTAGTTAATTACCGTGAGGGCGTTGAGCTCGGCTAATGTCGACGGGCCAGCACATGCGGCGGCGGGCGTGCAAGTGACGGAGGGGCTGCTACCCGGCATGGACGGTGAATCCCTAGCACCGGCCGACATTGCCGGCGGCCGGAGGAGTCTCCATTATAACATTGTCATTGCCGGCGGACGGCGGCACCATCGAGTTGCTGCCGTTGAAGCTAACCACTTGCATTTTCGGGGGGGGCTTGTTTGCCACCCTCATACCACGCTTGTAGAGCGTTGAAATCTGCTTGGACTGAAGCGGCGACTTCAGCTTTGACTTCAGGTACGAGTGTAGCTTTGAGTTGCGGTACCAGTTGCGGTACCAAACCAGCTTGGACTTGGGCTAGGATTGACTCCCTCATTTCCTCCGCCTCCCGCTGCTTCCTCTCATTACGCGCATTTTTATCGGCCGCAGACGACAAGCCATAGTGACCATGCTTGTAGCTCTGTACCGGCGCCAGCCACACGGCCTCTATGCGGCCTTCTCGTCGGTGAATGCTCATTAACGATGTTTAGCGCCCGTACGAGAGGCTTGTCCCATGCTACCCTGCCCGTCGACGCCTGGGACGAGGAGCCTTCGTCACCTTGAGAAAGTCTTTGTCTTTCTTCTTCCTGCGGAAGAAACGCGAACCATTTAGAAATGTTGCTACTATTATATGAACGATACTTGATCTAATAAAACCGGTAAATTGCTTACCAGTTTTTTCTCCAACGCCAGGACCTTCTTGTCGTTCGTGAACCAAATTATGTCGGTTACGACCTTCGGGTCCGTGACAAGTTCCCCGGTTAGTTTCTTCTTATGGTACCGGGACCCGATGAATCTTCTTTCAAGCGGGTCCTTGTACTTGAGCCAGGGGTTCTCAATGCCGGCATTTACATACGCCTCATCCTCCTTCGCCCAATAGGGCTCCTTTCCCTCGTACCCACGGCTCCCAAGGTTGTGGTTGCCGATGTTAAGCTCCCGCATTTCCTTCCCCCACAACTTGCGATTCTTGGTTGCTTGTAGCTCTTCATTGGCCACAAAAGCATCAAAGTCCGCCTGGGTGACATGCGGAAAGGCGGAGTGGACCTCTTCGAAACCTTTGCCCTCAGCAATCAGCTTCCGCACCATGTACTTATAGCTGCTGAGGTGTTTGGTGAACTTTAGGAGGGCTTGTGAGTTCACAATGTTGTTGGTTTGATGACTGGAGGCGTAGTCGCCTAGGAACTTGTATCGTGCGTGCAACCTCGCAATGAGCTAGGCTCGCAAAGGCGCTTTGCTCTCAGCTCGGAGGTCCGTCTCGTTGAGATTGACGACCTCTCGGAGGATACATGCCAGTTGGTTGCCGTACCCCTTGGCAACATCCTTAGGCTGCACCGGCAATCCACTGGCGGGGTCCACCGCTTTGATTGTGTCTCTGCCGGTGCCGACCGTGTTTTGGCGCCTTGCCTTCCGCGGCCTCTTGGCTCCACTTGTCCCGGTGCCACTACTCCCGGCGGCGCCGCTAGGATCGTCGCCGCTTGTCTCGCCGCCACCCCCGGCGGCGCCGGTTGCCTCATCGCCGCTAGGCTCGTAGGTACTACCCCCGGCGGTGCCGCTTGCCTCGTTGCCGCTCGGCTCGTCGACACTACCCCCAGCGGCATCCTCCATCTCATGGTCCTCGTCGCCGCCAACACCAGCGGCCTCGGCATCCTCCTCCGTCCTAAAGAAGTACCTATTGTAGTGCTCCTCTAACTCTTCTTGAGACGACATGGTGGCTTGCACTAATAGAAGATGAAAAAGAGTTAGAATTCACGGAAAAATTCGGCATGACCTTTGCTAAAAATTGGTCATGCCGAGTGCTAGAATTGCCGGAACGGAAATGAATCGACATTCCGGCACTCAATAGCAACTTAATCCCTGTAACAGAAATGCAAACATATAAATGCCATAACCATAACCATAACCATCTCCATAACCATGCCATCACCATAACCATCACCATATAAATTACAGTAGCATTTCAGCATATACATTACAGTGGCATTTTACATCAGCATAAAAATAACAGTGTACAACCAGAGAATGTTCTAAATCTTAATTTTCATTTTGTTTTAAATGAACCAGAGAATGAACATAGCACCAATTTTCATTGATAGTGAACACTTGACAGCATCCATTTAAAACCAGAGAATGAACATAGTGAATTTTATATATCAATCAATTCTTGGCAGTAGGCATTCAAACTTTGGAATTCAAAGCTTGGCATCACTGGATATGTAGCACTGAGCTACTGTTACTGAGCTACTGAAATTCAAACTACTGCATTTTGCATTTCATATAAACAAATCTACTGCATGCATTTCATTTTCTTTTTTCAAACCAGAGAACAAATTCAAACCAGAGAAATAGCATGTGAACCAGAGAAATTAAAATAGCACATGTGAACCAGACAAATTAAAGCTACTGACTTTACAATAGACAAATTCAAGCATTTTGATCCACCATGTATTCTAGTCTGTAAAAAAACTAGCATTTTGATCCAGCATTTTGAACCAGTAGCAATTTATGGCAAGCATGAGCATGAGCAAGCATTTTTTGCATTTTATTATTGTTATGAGCATCAGCATGCCCACATCAGCACCAATAAGCAGTAGCAGTTTTATCTCATTGCTTAAACCAACCATGAATTAAAATAGCACAAAGGCCCACATGAGCTTCTTACTAAAGAAAAATATGAAATTAAAATAGCACTTCTATTTGATTGAATGCCAGAGCTCCTGCATAATCATGGACTTGATAATTGAAAGAATGCACTATCTGTTTGATTGAATAATGCCAGAGCTCCTGCCTCTTTCCTTTAACATGATAATGATGTATATAATCAATAGATGCACTGGTTTAATTACTGTAACACACTAAATAGTATTGGTATGAACAAATCATGTATGCTTACTGACCACTTTAAAAAATGTATGTTTACTGAAGAGCAAACAATTGAAGGCATGTCACATTGTTTACAGTTTGGCAACAATAAAAGTATTCAGTGGCAAGCAGAAGCATCTGAACTAAATGAACTAAATTTCAAACCAGAGAACATAATCAATAGATGATGGCAAAGAATATAGTGACCTTGACTCTAAGACGGAGAACAACAAGCTCCGTACTTATGCGCTAAACAGACAGAGGTTAGCAACAAAGCATAGAGATAGTTTTGTTAATTATCATCTTGTTTACTTTTCTGTTTGTCTGGGTCTTGCAATAGCATTTTCTCTACAATAGCATGGACCATTTTCTCTGGTTTTTATAATAGCATGGACCATTTTTTAAATGCAATTTGCTCATTTGCCAATTAGTACTTTGCAATTAATTTGCTCATTTAAACCAATAGTATCATGCATGCCCAGCAGCATGCACACAACATTCCAACCAGCAACAGCATAACACACAACAGCAAAACCAGAGAGTGAATTAAACCCTAGTGTTCATTTCATCATTTTTTAAATGAACCAGAGAATGAACCCTACACTAAACCTGTAGCTACTGCATTTTTTTTTAAAATTTTCAGAGAGCAATGAACCTATGATTCAGAAAATTGCAATATGGTTGTTCATTTAAAAATACTACTTATTTCTATATCAACCAGAACCTACTTCATTTGCAAGTAGCATTAGGCATTTTCATTTTCATTTGCATTAGGAATTTTCATTTGCATTTGTATTAGGCATTTGTAAGCATCTGAGCATCAATTTCAATAGCAAAATCAATTTTTATTTTCAATTTTCTTACTGCAAGAAATTAGAGGCAGAGAGGGGAAAGCCAACTTAAACTAAATATACTAAGTATACTAGAAGAAAATTCAATGGATGATTATACAGGTTAAATTTAAATAGTACAAACTATAAAACAAATCAAGCAAGCGAATTCATGTTGGTGGCTTGGGTCACCGGAGATGAGGAAGAACCCTAAACAGAGAGGGAAGGGGGAGGGAAGGGGAGAGGGAAGGGGAGAGGGAAGGGAAGAGGGAAGGGGAGAGGGAAGCTCACCATGGTTGGCGACTTCTTCTCCAACGGCGGCGCCGACGTCCCCTGGTACGCGCACGGGCAACCTTCTTCTCCAATGGCGCGCGGCTCCTCCTTCTCCACGGGTCTTCCGCGGCGGCGTACGGGCGGGTGGTGGGGGATGGTCGAGGGATGGTGGAGGACGGTGGCGGGGCAGAACGGCGGCGCTCGAGAGGGGGAGTTGGGGTGGCGACAGAACTCGATCTGGCCGGTGGCGCTCGACGGTGGGGGTTGAGATGTGGCTATGGTGAGAAGGAATGGAGAAAACGGTTAAGTCCTAATTACAGCTGTGCCAGGCTTATTGCCGGCGCACCACATACCTGGTTCGCCGGGGACAAGTATACCCCCGGTGAATTAATAAGCCTGGTGCGCCGGCAATAAGCCTGGCACAGCTGTAACCTGGGACATGTCAATTCACCTAGCTAGCTTGCCCATTTCCTTTTCTTTTTTCCATTCTTTTTCTTTATTTCTTTTTTCTTTATTTTATGTTTCTTTTATTTTACCCCAAATGCTATACTATTTTATTTTTCTTATCTTTTCAAGATAATAACAAAGCAATATATATATGCATGAGTATGCAAAAACAAAAAAATATGAGTTATACATACACAAAATATTGACCAACACAATATTAATTAGTCATACATAAAATATTGGCCATGACCATATGAGTAGTTATGAATTACACAAAATATGAGTTATAGATTGCAAATAAAGTTTTACATCATCGATTGAGAAGAGTGTTTTGCTTTCTTCTTGCTTTTCTTGCTCGTCGTTGAATAATTTAGCCCCGTGTCGTGACTTCTTCTTTTGAAGGGTCGACCTGACCTCGGTAGCGTGGTCCTGCTTCTTCTTGTGGTGTATGTTGTGTCTTCGTCCTCGGATTCTTCCATCATTGGGTCTCCGACTTGTCCTTCGAAGTCTTCCTCGTTGGCGACTCCATCCATTCCGACGATGGTCCTCTTGCCTCTCCTCACGATAACACGGCTAGGCCTGGATGGGTCGGTTATGAAGAAGCATTGGTGCACGTGTTCCGCCGGCACCCATGGCTCATTCACGCGGTGGCGTTCGTGGACTTTGATTTGTTGGCTTCGGGTAGAAACATGGTGGTGAAATACCGGTCTTCTTTTCGACGCTCTTAGCCCATCCGATACGGAACATCGGCACTTTCTCCCCGGCGTAGCTAAGCTCCCGGATTTCCTCGATTCTTCCGTAGTATCTAGTCTTTACGTCACCCGTCCAGGAATCCATCGTTACCCTTGAGTTACGGTAAACACTTGTTCTTGTCTTTTTCTTCCGTGTAGAATGTGTACCCGTTGATATCGTACGCTTGGTAAGTCATGATGTTGGGCGCGGGGCCATGTGACAAGGCCAATACTAGTTTATCCTTGTCGGGAATCCATTGGTGGGGGATTAGCATCAATGTGGTCTTTGAACCAGCGCGCGAAAGAGGAGTTGTGCTCTCTGTATATTTCTGCTTCCGTCATCATCGGCTTGCCACTGTTCTCTATCATGGTTTTGTGCTATTTCAACCAAGGATCGATCAAGTCAATGTGTTGTAGCGCTACTAAGTTGGCCCTGTCAAAGTCGGAACTCCGACCAGACATGTGCACGTGCAGTTCCTTCCTTCCATTTTTGTGGCCTACTCCCTCGAACCTGCGGAGGTGCTTGTTTTGAGGCAAACCAACAGGGTCCTCGATGTCTAGATAATTCGTGCAGAAAGAGATGCACTCTTCGGTGAGCCAGCCCTGTACGATGCTTCCATCCGGATGTGACCTGTTACGAACGTATCCTTTAATGACCCCATTCATTCTTTCAAACAGCATCATGTTGTGTAAGAATGCCGGCCCTAGACCGACGATATCATCCATGATATGGACCAACGAGATGGACCATCACGTCAAAGAATGCAGGTGGGAAGTACATCTCCATCTCACATAGGATCACCACGATCTCTTCCCGGAGCCTTGCGAGTTTCTTCACGCTTATCGACTTCCGAGTTATGACGTCGAAGAAGTTACAGAGCCCGATCAGCGTTGCACGGACATGGTCATCCATTATACCTCGGATTGCAACCGGAAGAATCTGCGTCATCATCACGTGACGGTCATGAGACTTCATGCCGCCGAAGTTTCGTTTCTTGGGGTCCATGTATCCGCTTATTAGCCCGGAGTAACCGAAGGGCACTCGACTCCTACAAGGCAATTGAAAAATTGATCGACCTCGGCCGGACTAAAAGTGAAGCAGGAGGGGGGACGAGTAATAGTCCGGCTGCTTAATCCTTTTGCGCTTCGACCGCCGTCCGCCTCCTCCTCCGATTGTCCCTCTTGGGCCGGCGGGATCTGAAGCTCTTCCTCGATGCCCAAAACTTTCAGGTCCTCGTCTTGCTTTCGGCCCATCTTTGGTCCGGTCCGGCATGTTGAGAAGAGTGCCAAGCAAGCTCTCGCACACGTTCTTTGTAATATGCATGACATCAAGGCAGTGAGGTGTATCGAGAATTTTCCGATGACGACAAGTCCCAAAACACGGACCTCCTTTTCCATACACCAATGAGCGGCGTCGTTTCCTTTTTCTTCTTCTTCTCTCCGGGCTTTTGACGAATCTTTCCCGGCGCAGGGCACTCCTTCCAACCTTTCAGTAATGTATCGATCTCTTCGCCGCTCTTCTTACGTGGAGGTCCTCGGGGTTCATTTGTACCATCGAACAGATCTCCACGCTTTCTCCACGGGTCGGTTTTACGTAGCCACCTTCGATGCCCCATGTAAACTGTTTTCGAAGAGCCGGGATCCTTACCAAGCTGCAAAAACATCGTCTCTTCCATGCACCCGACACATGCCTTGTGTCCATGGCACACCCGGCACGAAATGTAACCGTATCCGAGGTAGTCCTGCACCGTCGTGATCAACGCGGCTCTCAAAGGGAAATATTCTTCCGCGACGGCGTCCCATGTATCTACCCCTTCCTCCGCCCACAACGTTTCAAGCTCCTCCTTTAATAGTTCGAGATACATGTTGATATCGTTTCCTGGCTGTGTCGGCCCTTGAATTAGCATACTCATCCGTATGTACTTCCTCTTCATGCACAGCCAGGGCGGGAGGTTGTAGATCCATACAAACACGGGCCATGTGCTATGTGTGCTGCTCTGGTTTCCGAACGGATTGAATCCGTCCGTGCTCGCACCCAACCTGATGTTTCAGGGATCTGCCCCAAAACTTCCGAATTCATTGTCTAATGCTTTCCACTGGCTTGCATCCGAAGGGTGCGTCGGCACTCGGGTGCTCAATCCGCTCTTTATCATTCAACACTCGCCTCCTTTCTTTCGCGTGCCAGCGCATGAGCTTTGCTTCCTTGCGGTCCGCGTAGAACCGTTGAAGCCGGGGCGAGCGGGAAGTACCACACAACTTTCCGAGGAGCTTTCTTCTTCCCTTTCTTGTACCGTTCAGCTTCACACACGGGACATTTGGTCTTGTCCATGTGCTCCTTGCGATACATGATACGATCGTTGATGCAGGCGTGATACTTTTCGTGGGGTAAGTCGAGAGGGCACGTGATTCTCTTGGCCTCGGCTAGACTACCGGGACACGTTTTCCCGGCAGGAAGGAGATCTTTCACGTATTCCAGGATGTCGTCGACGCTTGTGTCCGTCCATCCGTGTTTCGCCTTCATCCGCAGCACATCGAGAGCTACTCTCAAGCGAGACTCCCCCAACCCGCGACCTGAGTCGTACAACGGAGTATTCGAGTCTATCTCGAGTTGCTCAAGCTTTGATTTCCGCTTGGCGCCTTTCGTCTTTTCGAGAAGCAGATCTTGAAGATGAGGGTCCCGCACGACTGAAGCTAGCGGCACCTCTTCGTCGTCGTCAAGGTTATTGTCGTCGTCAAGGTTATCGTCCTGTGTGACAAGCTCTTCATCGTCATCAATATCATGATGCCCTCCTTCTTGCCGGCCATTATTACCACCTGCTGCCGTCGCCCCATTGACCTCCGCGCCATCATCACTCATCCATTGAGTGTGTCCATGCATGAAACCATTAGTGAGCAGGTGCCCCTGCAATTTGCCTGAATACGGGTGAAACCATTTCCCTCGTTTGCATCTCCGGCACAGATACAATACCTCCGTGCGGTTATTTTCATACATGTCGATGATCGCGTGTTTCAGATATCTCATCACGATGCTTTCACTCATCTCGATAACCATTATCGCCTGCATGGTAAGATTACATAATTGATTAGAACCATGCATCCGTCGGTATAGTTTTCATTGAAAATTTCGGCATGACCTTCCTACACGGTAGGACATAGGAGCGCCAGAAATGTGCCGAAACGGAAACTTAAAGAATCAACATTTCGGCGCAACGTTGGCAACTCATTTTCAACGCCAACAACACACACAAGCACAAGCACAAACACAACATATATATATGCCACACACGAGCTTTGCTTCAAATTAATGTCCAATATACGTTGATTTCATTCCTCAATTTGTTCATTAATCACCTATTGGTTTGATATACTCGTCAACAAGATCGAGACGTCGCGCCGCTACCACGGCGTATGGAAGCCGACTTTCTAGATCTAAATCTAGATTGAGCGGTCAATGCGGGATAGTAGATCTAGATCTACATAGGGGGATGTGGGAGATGCATGTAGGAAGGGAAGATTTGGTAAAAAAATATGATTTTGTTTGGTCAAATTGGCTAAATTTGGGGTAGAAATGGGCAAAAAATAGGTGGGTTGGGAGAAGGGTCGGGTTGTGTGGAGGAGTGAGTGTAGTGGCTTGTGAGTGCTGGTTGGTGGCTGAAATAACTCCCAGGTTACTGCCGGCGCACCAGGACCTGGGTGCGCCGACAATATATAAGCCATCCGGCTATATCTGCTTCGGGCCAGGCCCACGAAACATTGCCGGCGCACCAGCCCAGGAGCGCGCCGGCAATAGCAAATTACCACCGGCGCACTCATGGGCTGGTGCGCCGGCAATGTTTCGTGGGCCTGGCCCGAATTGGGTGAGGCCATGCCAGGAAAAAGCGCCGGCGCGTCTAATCCACTGGTGCGCCGGTAGTGGGCAGGCATCGCCGGCGCGGCTAGTATTTGGTGCGCCGGCAGCACGTTCCACCGGCGCATGCATAGGGTGGTGCGCCGGCACCACTTGCCTCCACCTATAGGCATTTCCCTAGTAGTGGCGGCTGCACCTTCCACTCGCAACGGTCGCCCAAGTACAAGCAGACCTTCACAGGGGGCCATTGTTCTTGAGCTTGTACTTCCTGATGAGGGGCAACTCCATGTACGATGGGACGACAAGGGCACGGAGGTCATGGCTCTCCACCTGGACGAAGAACGCCGACAGACGCGGATTGGCAGCGTGTCCCAGGTCTGCAGGACGGCCGGCGTGGCGCCTCGGCGCTGTGATCTGCTGGTGGGCTTCCATGAACGCTGCGTTGGAATCACATAGCTGCACACGGACAGCATAGTCGATAGCGTCCAGTATGGGCCCGTCCGAGAAGAATTGCAGGAAGGGCCAGTTCTGCACAAGCACAAGGAAGCAATGTCAAGCACAATCAGGTAATGACATGCACAATCAGAAGCAGGCAATGGCATGCACAAGCTCAATCAGGCAATGGCATGGACAAGCATAATCAGGCAATGCCATGCACAATCAAAAGCATGCAATGACATGCACAAACTCAATCATGCAATGGCATGGACAAGCACAATCAGGCAATGCTATGCACAATCAGAAGCAGGCAATGGCATGCACAAGCTCAATCAGGAAATGGTATGGAGAAGCACAAGGAAGCAATGGCATGCACAATCATAAGCAGGCAATGATATGCACAATCACAATCATGGTGCTTGAGCTTGGCGTTGCCAGCTGCTTGACAATGGCAATGCCAAGCTCAAGCAATGTCATGGACAATGGCAAAAGTCCATGACACTGCTTGAGCTTGGCATGGCAAGCAGAAGCACATTGCAATCAATCCTATGTACATTCACATGAATAATAGCATCTATTCGACGTAAACAAGCGACAAGGAGATTGAGTCAAGGTACTTACGATTGGGTGGATCGACAGCGCCCCGCTCTGAGGAGGAAGAGGAGCAAATCCCGGTGGAGGAGGCGGTGTAGCCGGTAAGTACGTCCTCAGCTCCGGCCTTGGTGCAGGGGTCGGGAAGCCGGACGCCAATGGTGCTGTTGTCTGGTGCCGAGCATGAGGTCAGGTGAACCCCGGCGGCGGCGGGCTGGGAGGCGCGCCATAGGGGGTAGGCGGACGCGGCATTCCCCATGGCATCGCCGGCTGCATCGGGGTGGATGCGAACCCCGGCGGGGGCTCCATCTCCTTGCTGGAGCCCGGTGCACCGCGCGCCATTGCGGCCGCCTTCGCCGTCGGAAACCCTAGTGGGGATGGGGCAAAAACCCCCGTCCCCGATGGATCCGCCGGCCGAATCCCGACGGCTCGAAGAGCGAGGACGGCGGCGCTCCGGGTTGCGACGTCGACGGGCATCGTGCTCGCGAACGGTGATGGTCGATTCATCACCGGAACGCGGCCCGCATCGATCTGCGCCGCCGAATCGCCGCCTTCGGGTACGGGTTGACACCGAGGAGGATTTTGAACAACACCATGAGGTACACGCGTCGACGAGAGCAAACTGTTGTTATCACCAGATTTTGGCTAAATCAGGAGATGGGCCGTAAGGGAGATGGGCTTGGAAGATTACCCGTAGAAGATCTCTGAAACGGCCTTGCATGCAAAGTTTGGGCTAGATTGCCTATATATCTGTAATATAGTAGATCACATCTTAGATTAAAATATAGAGTTTGACCCGTGCACGTTTAGGTGCACGCCTGAATTAGAAAGTCCCCTGGACTATAAATATGTATCTAGGGTTTGTGGAATAAACAACAACCAACGTTCAACCACAAATCAATCTCGGCGCATCGCCAACTCCTTCGTCTCGAGGGTTTCTACCGGCAAGCATCATGCTGCCTAGATCGCATCTTGCGATCTAGGCAAGCCTAAGCTTCTTGTTGTTCATGCGTTGCTCGTATCGAAGCCTTTTTGATGGCGAGCAACGTAGTTATCTTAGATGTGTTAGGGTTAGCATTGTTCTTCGTATCATATGCTGTCGTAGTGCAACCCTTACGCATCTAGCCGCCCTTACACCTATCTTAGGTGTAGGGGCGGCACCCCGCTTGATCATTATTTAGTAAATCCGATCCGTTATGGTTGCTCCTTGTTCTACAAGGATTAGTTTAATATCTGCAATAGTTAGGCCTTACAAAGGGTTGGAGGATCCAGCGGCACGTAGGGTGTCGTTTGCTAGTCCTAGACAGGATCGGCTTACGATCACCGTGCGTGGCCGCGAGGCCCAATCGTGAGTAGGATGATCCGATTATGCGGTGAAAACCCCAAATCGTCGTAGATCGAGTTAGCTTTATCTTGATCAAGCAGGACCACCATATATTCGTGCACCTCGTACGAATCATGGGTGGATCGGCTCTTTGAGCCGATTCACAGGACAACCTGAGAGCCGATCGAGGCTCGTATTTAATGTTTACGTGTATGCCATGCAGGAAACTAAGCGAGGCATCTCCATCACCTTCCTGACCAGGTATAGGTCAGGTGGCACGCCCTTGCATCAGCATCGGACGTGTGTACCATAGGCTTTGCGGGCCGTGGCTCGGAGGGACCAGGGCCAGCCGCAGCCCTAAGTTGTTCCCGGCTCTACTGTGTTGCCCGTCGCTGCTCGCCAGTGGGTTTCTGACGACAACACATTCTGGCACGCCCGGTGGGACGAACTTCGACATCAACCACATCGCCATCTACATCTGAGATGGCGGACGGCACCCCAGTCACATACGAGGATCTGACCGACGAGCTCAAGAAGAAGTATGACGAGGTCAAAGCTATCCTCGAGGCCGATCTTATCGGCTCTTTTCACAGAACCCGTTCACATGGCATCAGGTGGAAAGGGTTCTCGCCTGACGGTGCGCTCGATGGAATAGACTTATCCGCCCCATCGGAAGAACGCACCATTTCCCTGCGTCAGGAGATCAACTACATGGTGGCTCACTCGCTACACCGCCACTCTGAGAACCTGGTAAACACTTTGGAGCGTGTCGCTCTTCGGGTAATCCAGGAGATCATGAGGCACCAGTACTCTCTGTCAGGACCGGCTCTCGGGACGCATCAAGGAGAGATGCCACTCCAGTCCCGTCCACCGCTGCCATTAGCATGGGCAGCACCAGAAGTGCCGAATTCACCGGCATTCGTCGTCTACAAGATCGGTGGTGACCCTAGTGACTGCCAGTTCTTGCAGGAGGCGCCTAAGGAGATCCCTCACGGATACATGTGCACATATGTGCCAGACTGTGGTAACTGGGCACTAAACCAGGCCGAAACATCAGGGACTTCTGGGAAAGCAGGAGGAACGTCAGCGACAGATCTTGAGAAGCAGACGTGGCTAGCTAAATATGCCACTCCGACGAACCTCCAGAGCTCAGCTCCTGCAGTTGGCTCAGAGCTGGAAAAGCAAGCATGGCTGGCTAAGTACGCCACCCCGGCGAATCTTCAGAGTTCAACTTCTACAGCCAGCACCGCGGATCAAATCAGTACCATACTGAGAGACCAGTTCGGCATGGTGCCGAAAAGGAGGGCAATCGGCTATTCCAGGCCGTACCCCGATGAGTACGAGTTGATCCCGCTACCACCCAAATATCGGCTCCCTGATTTCTCCAAATTCAGCGGATCAGATGGTTCCAGCTCCATCGAGCATGTGAGCCGATATTTGGCACAGCTAGGAACGGCCTCAGTGTCGGATCCACTACGCGTGAGGTTCTTCGCACAGTCCCTCACGGGATCGGCTTTCGGGTGGTACACCTCGTTGCCACCAGACTCGATCCGGACTTGGAAGCAGTTGGAAGAACAGTTCCATATGCAGTACCACTCAGAAGCTTCCGAGTCTGGATTGCCGATCTGGCACAAATCCGTCAGAAGCGTGGAGAAACTGTGGCAGAATACATCCAGCGCTTCAGGAATCTTAGGAACCGATGTTATTCGGTTCGTGTGATCGAAAAGGAAGCAGTCGAGTTGGCAGTGGCAGGCCTTGCATTGCCACTCAAGGACATGGCCTCCCAAGCAGACTACCCTTCACTGGCGCACATGGTTCAGAAACTGTCGGCATATGAACAGCGCCACCCGGACTTGTACCAGGACAAATTCAAGCGTGCAGTAGTCCTGGTCGAGGCAGATGAAGATGAAGGCTCTGCGGGAGATCAAGAGGTAGCAGTGGCTGAATGGACTCGGGGGCAACCCCCGTGTCCTGCAAATGGGTGAAGCCACCAGGTCCGCCCAGAGGGTTCGATTTTGACGTGACCAAAACTGAGCAAATCTTCGACCTCCTACTCAAGGAGAAGCAGTTGAAGATACCCGAAGGCCTCAAAATCCCCACGGTACAGGAGCTGAACGGAAAGCCATACTGCAAATGGCATAACTCGGTCTCCCATGCCACCAACGACCGCAGGGTGTGGCGTCGCAGATCCAAATGGCGATAGAACAAGGACGTCCGATTTTCAACCAAGTACGCCATGAAGGTCGACACCCACCCCTTCCCTGCCGTTAACATGGTGGAGTGCACTTACCCCGAAGGTTGCCAGCCAGGATCCTCGTTCAGCATCAACATGGTAGGATCCGGACACCACGCCGGCAAGGATGGAGACGAGGGCAGCTGCTCTCGTAGCAAGGACACAGAGGAGGCCGCTCCACGCGATCGGCTCCGTCACGATGGCAAGAGCTACATCACAGAGGGAGAAGTAAGGAACGTGAGATATCAGCGACCTCTCTCTGATCACCTCCTCAACAAGTATGTAAGTCAGTATGACCAACGCCGATGATCCAGCGAGGATGATGAAAGATATCGTCTGGCTAGAGAAGCCAGAAGACATCGTCGGCATGATCACGATGAGGAGGAGTACGAGCGCCGTGCCAAGGAAAGGTCCAGGGAGCGAGACGACGAGGATAGGCACTGGGACTGTCCCTTCTTCAGACACTGCTGGGATTCAGGAATGAGCCGATTGCCTATAATCGGCAATTGCCCAGAATGTAAACAGAAGAAGAAGGAGGCAGCCAACGTGTCCGTGTTCCAACGCTTAGGGCCTCTCCCGCCTCGAAGCAAACACGCTGAGTCCCCTCGGTTGGAAGATCTCGAGGATTTGGAAGACGGGGGAGAAGAAGAAGAAGACAGGTGCCACCGGCCAAGGTGGTGCCCTGATGGACTCAGCCGCTCCCAAAAGCGTAGGGTTCAGCGACTGCGTGGTTTGGAAGAAACCGAAAGGTTATATCTGCACACGCTAAGGAAGGCGCGGCCTGATCTGGCCGCGAAAATTCAGCGAACCCTGGACGAAGAGGGTCGACCACGAAAAATGGAGTGGCGCCCCAGGCAAAGGAAAGCCGATGATGAAACATCGGCTGGCACAAACATGGTGCTCATCCTTCCAACGGAGTTTAGTGGTCCAGGATTAAACGATGCACTCAAGGTGGACGACGGCGAGCGCATCGACATGACAAAGGATGAGGTTAGGCTGGTCTTATCCACCGGCATGACCATGTAGCTGGAGCAAACCAATGAGCAAACGTGGCGAAGCTGATCCTTGTGATCGGCCCCAAAGATCTATGGAGGAACATCACCAAGCCTTCATTGAGCAATTCAATATGGAGGCCGATTTTCAGCAATCGGCCAAAATTGTCCTCACCACATGTTCTGCCTGTGTTCAACATTGATCTACTGGGCAGCGGTTACGTCGGCAGATGAGAGTCAACACGAATCTTAATGGAGCCGACGTACAAATACAGTGCCTTGGCTAACCACAAAGCCGATATCTGCAGTCACCTGGCAGATTCGGCTCAGGGGGCATCTAATCAGATGAGCATGTGCAGATAAACATGTGTGCAGTGAAACATTGGGGGCCGACGATTAGAAGAATCGGCCAGTAAAAAAAAATCAGCATCACGATACACAGAGCATGAGCACAGCCGATGATGAATCAAGCGGCTATGGCGTTTTGCCTGGACCAAGGTGGCGGCTTGATCGATGTCACTTTCAGAGGTTGTTACGCCCAGAGTTTTGGAGGGCATCAGAGATTCAAAAACATCCTCACCGGAAGTGGCATTAGTCTGCCAAAGATGATGAGCCGATCTGATCAGCAAGGCGCAAAAGATTGAACTAGGAGGGGTTGGGAAGCCATTATATTTGAGGCTTCTTAGTTCAAGAAACAGATTTGCTGATCTTTCCGAAGCTTTTCAGTGCGTCGGCTCTTCCGGAAATCAAGAGGCTCGGGGGGCAGCTCGCCCTGAAATATCTTTGCTCTGGAGAGCCGATTTTGTTGGAATCGGCTGGCTCTGCATTATAACTTGGAAGCCGATGGCGACACATTTGGCTAATTCATGACTATTCTCGCCTTAGATGAGGCTCGGGGGGCAACTCGCCCGAAAAGTTCTTGGCTCTGGGAGCCGATTTTGTTGAAATCAGCTGGCTCTACATTGCAACTGTTCTGGAGAGTGATGCGTTTGTTACAGAGTTATCAGTTTCAGCATCCAAGCTGATTCAGCAACAGTTCCAGGGCTCTTTTAAAGACGCCTGTTCAAGGCCAAACCGCCGGCCTGCTGCGATCGGCGATACCAAGTGCTATCGTCATCAGCGGAGCTGGCTAACTTGGAGGAATGACTGAATTGGCCTGTTCCGCAGATTATCGTGAGGAACCGATGCGTTGCCATCAGTCGTTGAGCATTGTTTAGGCTAACAGTCGATAAAGTCAGAAGAGGAAAAATCGGCTAAATCAGCAGAAAGGACATCGGCAAAATCAAAGGAAGTTTTTCATTGATAATAAATTTCTTACAAAGAGAAGCCGATTGTTCAACAAAAGTAGGAGAGCAGATTACTACTGCTAATCCTATGCTAGTAGGTCCCTACTCTAAGGGCTGTTGCTGTCTTCGCCGTCGCTGGGGTAGCTGCCGTCATTGCTGCTGTCGACGAGTCCCTCGGTGCTGCTACTGTAACCTTCAGCGGAGGCTTCTTCCTCGTCATCATCATCGTCCTCATCTGACCAGGCCCAGCCACGGATGCGCTTTGGCGGCGGTTCGTCGGAGGAGGTGTCGTCCTCCTGTTCCTTCTTCGTGCCGGAGGAGATGTCTTCGTCATCCTCTGATTCTTCTTTGGTGACGGAGGTGAATTTACCCCGGAAGGGAGGGTCGTCGTCGACGCTCTCCGCCTCAAGTGCTCCGTCAATCAGGAACCGGAGGTCGTCCTCCCCGTCAGTTAGAGGCATGGCCCCATCTGACCAGACGAGGTCCTCGGGTCGGCCCTCTGGCACGAAATCGAAGTCCCACTCCTGCGCGTCCCAATGCTTGGGAGCGCGCCTGTTGTACGCCTCCATCTGGTTGTGCTCTGGGATCGATTCGCTTGAGGAAGAGGATTGGAGAGAAACGGAAGAGGAGGAAGAGGACGCCATGGCTATGGAGGGAGAGGGTTTTTTGGCTGACGGCTAATTTGGAGCTGGGGGATGAAGAGTTGAACTGTTCGATGCTGTAAATAAAGGGTATAGAATAGAGATTTATTGCTCGAGCAGTTTCCAAGGTGGTGGAGCCAAAATTGTCAAACCGTGCAGAGAAGTTGAGAAGACAAGTCATTATGATGAAGAATACTGCGACGGTTCTGATCTGCCACGACATGACCCTTCGAAGGAGAAACAGAGTGGTTTTGAAATTATCATTACCAAAACCAGGGGGGCATGTGTTATCACCAGATTTTGGCTAAATCAGGAGATGGGCCGTAAGGGAGATGGGCTTGGAAGATTACCCGTAGAAGATCTCTGAAACGGCCTTGCATGCAAAGTTTTGGCTAGATTGCCTATATATCTGTAATATAGTAGATCACATCTTATATTAAAAGATAGAGTTTGACCCGTGCACGTTTAGGTGCACGCCTGAATTAGAAAGTCCCCTGGACTATAAATATGTATCTAGGGTTTATGGAATAAACAACAACCAACGTTCAACCACAAATCAATCTCGGCGCATCGCCAACTCCTTCGTCTCGAGGGTTTCTACCGGCAAGCATCATGCTGCCTAGATCGCATCTTGCGATCTAGGCAGCACAAGCTTCTTGTTGTTCATGCGTTGCTCGTATCGAAGCCTTTTTGATGGCGAGCAACGTAGTTATCTTAGATGTGTTAGGGTTAGCATTGTTCTTCGTATCATATGCTGTCGTAGTGCAACCCTTACGCATCTAGCCGCCTTACACCTATCTTAGGTGTAGGGGCGGCACCCGCTTGATCATTATTTAGTAGATCCGATCCGTTACGGTTGCTCCTTGTTCTACAAGGATTAGTTTAATATCTGCAATAGTTAGGCCTTACAAAGGGTTGGAGGATCCAGCGGCACGTAGGGTGTCGTTTGCTAGTCCTAGACAGGATGTTCCGGGGATCAACCTCGTGTTGGTTTTTAGGCCCTATCTAGGATCGGCTTACGATCACCGTGCGTGGCCGCGAGGCCCAATCGTGAGTAGGATGATCCGATTATGCGGTGAAAACCCCAAATCGTCGTAGATCGAGTTAGCTTTATCTTGATCAAGCAGGACCACCATATATTCGTGCACCTCGTACGAATCATGGGTGGATCGGCTCTTTGAGCCGATTCACGAGACAACCCGAGAGCCGATCGAGGCTCGTATTTAATGTTTACGTGTATGCCATGCAGGAAACTAAGCGAGGCATCTCCATCACCTTCACGACCAGGTATAGGTCAGGTGGCACGCCCTTGCATCAGCATCGGACGTGTGTACCAGAGGCTTTGCGGGCCGTCGCTCGGAGGGACCAGGGCCAGCCGCAGCCCTAAGTTGTTCCCGGCTCTACTGTGTTGCCAGTCGCTGCTCGCCAGTGGGTTTCTGACGACAACAACTTTAGTCCAGCAACGACAAGCAAACACGGTTGTGAGCACGTTACGAAACAAGGCACACGCGGGGACTAAGGCTGGTGCCAATGCACCGCCCCGCTCCCGCCCCGCCACGTCAGCTTTTCTCTCACTCTCACCCCACTCTCACCCCACCTTGTCAATGCATGGGCTATAGTCCCCACTCTCACTTCTCTCTCCTCCACATCACCATTTCTTTTCCACATTAAGTTATTTCACTCGATTTTGTTTAGACATTCAAAATAATGCAAGAAATTATTTTATTCAACTTAAAATGTTACCGATTACATAATAATTAATAAAATTGCATAATAAACATTAAAAATTACATAATAAATAAAAATTCTACTCTTCTTCCTCTTGTTCCTGCTCCTCCTCCTCGTTGTCATCATCTTCCAGACCAAGCTCTTTTTCCACCATCTTCATGGCCTTCGCATGTTTGCGCTTTTCTGCTTCGTTCATGTCGACGGTTGATCGGTCTTTCATTTTGTTCCATTGCTTGAATAGCTTAGCATTCACTAAACTCTTCATCATGTTACTCATCGCGAAGGATTTACTTCCTACCTCACTGCTTGATGAGGTTTCCTTCCCCTTCCTCCTGCCCTTACGTACCGCGGCCTTGGCCCTATCGCGGCCTGTTGGACGCTCTTCCTCCGTGTCGCCTGTCGCGTCGCTAGAGCTGTACTCACCAGAAGGTCCTAGACGGATTCTCTTGGAACTGGAGTCGGTTCCACTACCAGGACCATGTTGTCCTTTCCACTTCGCTTCATTTTTTACAGCATTCCACCAGTGGTGCTTTCTGAACGGCTGAGTCACTCTTTTGTCATTCGCGTACCTCTCCATTGCCGCCTTCATGACCATATCATCGTCTGCTCCACTCTGACGCATATTTGTTTCTTGGATGTGGTATGCATTGAACAGGGACACCTCCTTGTTGTAGGCGTTCCAATGATCCTTTAGCTGCTTCGAGGTCCGATGACGGGAAGGATCCGAGGTAGAGTTGAAGGTTGCAGCTATCTGACCCCAAAAACTAGTGCCGGTCTTGCAATTACCGGCAACAGAGTCCTTGGAGTTAAAAAGCCAAGCATTAACCTACCCCGAAATAGATATTGTTAGTGAAAAATCCTAGCAAGAACCAATAATGCAATAAATATGTGATGGGTTTGTAAAGTACCAGTTTTTCCTCTTCCTGGACAGTCCGAGTCAAGCCTCTTTGCACGCGGTGGTACGATTGTTTCCGCGGCATTGGACTCGGAGCTTGGAGCTTCGGAAGGTGGTGGGGGTACGGACCATATGGCGCGTATGGATACGGAGGTGGAGGGTATGACCCGTACGAAGGTGGTGGGTACGGGGGTACAGTGCCACTCCCGCTACCTACAGGTGGAGCATTTGGAGGTGCTTGGGGGTATGGATACGGAGGTGGAGCGTATGAACCATATGGCCCCGGAGGCGCCGGAGGTGGAGCGTATGGGCCATATGGCCCCGGAGGTGGTGCGCCGGGGGACCATAAAACTCGGGGAATCGGCGAAGAAGCTACATTGGTGCGACGATGTGTCGGAGAGACACCTTCGAGGTCTATTGGTGACCCGTCATGCATCAGATCCGTGAACGTGGTGAAATCTGGTGGAGTCCAACCTAACATGGTGGAGAAGTTGAGAGAGGGAAGGTGATGAATGGAGATGAGATGGGTGTGGAGTGAGTGAAACATATGGGGGGTATTTATAGGGGTGGAGCTGAAATTTTGAACCAGCAACGGCTAGCTGACGTGGACCAATCGCGTCGCGCCACGTCAGCAAGCCGTTGGGCACTCCCGCCCCACTCTCGCCCACTCTCGCCCGCCTCTCGCCCGCATCCCGCCCGCCTCCCGCCCCACTAACGCCCGCTCTCGCCCGCCCTAACGCCCGCCACCCTCTCGCCCCACCCCGCCATCGCGCCGCCCCGCCTCTCGCCCCTCTCCCGCCTCCCTCTCGCCGCCAACGCGGGCGCCAGCCGGGCGGGAGCGGGCGCTAGCGCCGGGCGCCCCCGCCGGCGCCCCTCCCTCTCGTCCCGCCCGCCTCCCGCCCCTCTCCCGCCCCGCCACCCGCCCGCGTTGCCACCAGCCTAAGGCATAGCAGCTGGGCAATGACCTTGAACAAACATCAGCCCATGCATCGTTGACTGCTGCTGCTAGAGCTGGCACTCGAACCAGGGGAAAACAACAGCCTTGGCGACAACCCGATCGATGTCGGCAGGAGCAGGGTGCGGAGGCGACGCAGGCAGGTCGGACAAGAACTCGAGCAGGACATGGGTGCCGGGGCGTTGATGTTGTGATGTTGCTGCACGCAGAAAGCTAAAACAGCGGCTCGGTGGCGATGCGAACGTGGCGAGGTCGGGGCGGACCTCGCAGACGCGCTGAGGCGCTCGGGAATACGCAGAAGAGGGCAGCAGTGACACGCTGCTCGGGGAGACCCGCTCGGGAACGAGCTCGTGTAGGCGACGCCGGGGAGAAGGAAGGAGCAGCAGGGAGGCACGCTTGGTCGACGAGCCTGTCGTGGCAACTGGCGAGCCCGTCGTGGTGAGCTCGAGAAGGCGCCGGAGGGAGCAGGCCGTATATTGTGATCCAAATTCATATACTAAAGGGAGGCTAATTCTGACGAGCGGAGCGAGGCCCGTACGGATCGTTGGCACCGCCTATATATACATTTTGTAAACCGCCGGCTAGGGTTTATCAGAATATAAGATAACCCACGGCGTTTATAAACACCCCCCGATATAGTGAAGTTTTGCTGGCTGGCGCCCGTGGTTTTTTTCCCCTTCTGTGTTGGAAGGGGTTTTCCACGTTAAATCTTGTGTCCCCTGCGTGTGTTCTTGTTTCGTTCTTTGTTATTTTCTTGTCGCTTTTATAACACTAGGCCGAGCAGAGGCGCGGGCGGCGCGGGACAAGGAAGGCGCGGCCGGAGGAGCACGAGGTGGCGGCGGACGACGGGCTCGCAGCGTGGAGAGGAGGAGGTGGAGGCGACGGGGAAAGGGGAGGTGCGCCGGTGGCTGGGACGAAGCGCGCTCGGGTCGGGGCAGAGAGAGGCTTAGAGAGAGAGAGAGAAAGAGTGGAGGGGGTGAAGGAACGAAAATGCTTTGATTCCACGTCCATCCGTGATAATTTTTCGTAAGAGTTTGCCCGCGAGTGTAGCATTGTTGGTGAAGGAAAGAGGCCGACAGAGGGGGCGTGGAGTGGAAAAAGGATATAGTAGATCCGTCCCACTTTACAGAGACTACGCGTACGGCGTATCCCAAGATCATCAATTTACCAATATAATATTTATTTTATACTGTAAAAATTATACCATTAGAAAATATAAGATCTGAGCTTTCTAATGATATATATTTTGTAGTACATATGTTATATGTGTTATATTACGTTTGTGAAATTAGCAACCTAGAAATAAGTGCAAGATCTATAAACCGAGACGGAGGGAGTAGGAGGGCTGGGTAGTTAGGGTTTCTCCGGGTGGGCTAGATGGGCTAGGTGGATCGGATGGTTGGGCTGCCGACTTGGCCTGGTCGGTTGGCTGGGGCTGCCTCTTCCCTTTCTTTTTATTTAAAACATTTTTTATTGTTTTTCCTGTTTTGTTTAAAACCATTTTGGGATAAGCAGGAAAAATATGGTTTTCATTTTAGGATAAAGAGAGAGAATAATTTTGTAATAAAACAGGGTTTAATAAAATTACTTTTGGGTACAATAATATGCATGATGATATGATGATGTATAAAACAAAAACCATGGCAAATCTAATAGAGGTATTATTCTGGACCGTTACATTTTCTCAAAGGACTATATGTGCAAAGGACAGTGAGAAGAATGAACATAGCGTAGGCATACCTTGCAGAACTAGCGACTACCGGTTCAGGTTCCTTCTGGTTCTCCATATGCTGCTTTTCCAAATGCTAGCTACATAAAACTATTCATAGTGGGAGTATCGTAAGTATTATCATGTGTGACATGCTGATAAAAATTAGATGTGGTACAACAATTAATAACGAGATAGGTGAGAGTGATATCATAAGCACATACCGAAAACTAGAAATTTTAATGTCAAATATATCATGTACATATATTTACATTGAGATTTTACAAAATATTAAATATAATGATACTACATCATGGTACTATGCATTGTACGGTGATATCATAAACTAGTATCATATACATGATACTAGTAACTACATGGTACTAATAACAATACCTTACAGCCCCTTTGTATGCGACCACAATCACCGCAACGCCTTCACTTTCACTTTCTCTTGCTAGCTATAGCTAGCCTGCCTCCTTGGTGGCATCGTGTGCAGAAGAATTAGGTACCTCTGCATTGCAACAACACTATCAAGATGAACACTCTATCAAGATGATAATCTTTTGTGGTACTCCCTCCGATCCAATTAGATCGACGCGGAGAATATGCACCTCTAGGTACGGTTGCAACCTAAAAAAAGGTACTAAGGTGGATTGCTTTTCTACACCATTTGTACGATTGGTGTATTCTTTTTTCTTTTTGAGATGGATCGGTGTATTCTTTTTGTAGTGTTATAAACGGGGAGCAAGAGAAAAATCCCAGGCATATTGGCTAACACGAATTGGATTCCATCCGACCTATTCCAAGACGCACACGGACTCCAACCGGACTAGACAAGAGATCCGCCCAAATAAATTCGGCGAAACAGAAAGACCTGGCCCTCAGCCACCGCCACTACACGCACCTGCGCACCTCGTCTTCATCCTGCCCGGCGAGTCGGCGACCATGGCCCCTCTCCACCCCGGCCTCCCCGATGAGATCGCCATCTGGGAGATCCTCATCCGTCTGGACCCCAAAGCCCTCCTCCGCTGTCGGGCCGTCTGCCGGGGCTGGCTTCGCGCCACTTCCACCCGCGAATTTCTCGTCGTCCACCACGGCCGCCAGCCCACACTCCCCCTTCTCAATGGCTACAACGGCGATGTCGACGACCGGACACTAGACATTATCCCCTTGGACCACCGGGCACGGCTCGTCGCCGCCGACCAGCTGCAACCTATCGCGCGACTCGACCACAGGCACCCCCTGCAATCATGCGACGGCCTCCTCCTCCTCTGCACCAACGGTACCGACATTAGCAACGGTGGTGCCGACATTAAGAGGCAGTATTCAATCTGCAACCCGGCAACTCGTCAGTATGCTCCTCTACGGCAGATTGCTGACTTCATAGTCGTAGCAATGTACCCTCACGGCCATACTGGCGAGTACCGACTACTGTTGTACCCGGGCAGGTTGATGAATGGTAATCTGGCTCCTGGCCTTCATGATGGCTTCTATGTCTTCACACTGGGCTCCTGCCAACCACCAAGGCACATCGGGTGGCCGGAGGCTAAGGAAGTGATGCTTGAAAGAAATGTGCTATTCCGTGGCAACCTGCATTGGTACATGGAAGTACTTGAGAGCAGCAAAGCGGGCATGATATTGGTGTTCGACACCACGGAAGAATCATTCACGGAGATGCGTGCTGCTCCGATTGATCGCGGCGACGCTGACCTGTTTGAAATGGATGGCATGCTCATCCTCGCAAAGTTTAACAATGCAGCGGAAGCCATTGATATCTGGGTCTTGCAGGACTACGAAAGGGAGATCTGGACCTGCAAGTGCCAAATTCGATTGCCCGCTGAAGATATCAGGGCGCAGTTTCAAGAAGTCCACCGTAATTGGGATGTACAGGTGACGTCTTCGGATGAAGCTGTGATCATCCTAGTCCTGTATGGCCTCTATAGGATACTTCAGATCGACATTGATGGCAAGTTGGTTGCCACTTTCCATCGCGAAGGCCTTTGTCGTGGTTTACTCCGTCTCAAACAATCTCTTGTTCCGCATACCTTCTTTCCTGCACTAGAGGGTTATGTTGTGAATAGTTTGCCTTTCATGTGAACTTGTAAAGGCTGCTTAGTGAGCTTCTTCTCCTCAACATCCAAGATGCTATCCTCATGAGTTGTAGTATGTATAAATTGGACCCGCTATGGCCACACTGGCTTATTTCTTGGTGCTTATAAAGTTCACTGTTTCATAGTTGCATGAAATATGTGCTTGCCTGTTACTATCAGTTCACAATCTGCCTGCCACATGTCTTTATTTCATACGGTCCATAGAACTTGCAAGTTAGCCTACGAAAGGGCGATTTAACCATAGTGTTTGAGGCTTTGAGCACAAGGCTGAAGCACCGAAAGAATCTTACAGTTAGGTTCTTATCTTGATCAGTGGTGAATCAATCCTAGTAATCCCCTCACTTCAGTTAAACACTAGAAGGCATCGCGTGTGTTGTTTTAATTTTGGCAGCACCACATTTTTGTTGTTGATTATCATTAGTGGATGTTTCAAATACCGTAGAACATTGATTTTTTTTGCACTACTATAGTTCAGATGCTCCCATAGTAACGGACCAATGTAACCCTATATTAGTAATTGCCAAACGCATAATGGTATGAAGGTAAAATCATTGCTTGTAACTACAAATTGGATTAAACCCCACAAGGACTTTGTTAGGGTCTATGTATATGCTTCTTTTGCTGAGTACACCTTAATAGGTACTACAGGAGGAGTTATCCATGACAACAAAGGCCAGTTCATCATTGCTTGCAACAACAAACTGGATCATGCGTTTGATGTGCTGTCAGCAGAATCACATGCGATGAAGTAAGGCCTCAAACTTGCTCAATCTATCGGATGCAATAGAATTAGTCTATATTCAAATTGCATGGAAGTGGTGAGATGGCGAAGAATGGAGCGGTAAGTCATGGAAGTTCGAAGAATAAAAAACTTAACTGCCGATCTATCGGAATTTTGATCCTAGTGTTGCCGCCTAAGCGCCCGCAATTGTACTTGCCCTTAGTCTGTAATCACTTCTACCATTCGAGAGAGTGGGGTGGGGCGGTAGCGGATGAACTGGACAAGCCCTGGATTTTGACATGATGTATACTGAAATTTGGCATGATATGTGCTAATATATCTCACTTTTGGACAGCATCTAGAAACATAATTTTCATTTATCAAGACAAAAGATCGCGAATTAGAAGTATGTCTAGAAACACAATTTTCATTTATCAAGACAAAAGATCGTGAATTAGAAGTATGTTCAGAAGGGTGGGTGTACAAAACTATTTCCGTATATATAGAAGACAAAAGATCACATTTTTGACACGCTACAAGTTCATATAAGACACATTAAATGTGTTTTTCGCACTGCAGTTTCACGTACATGCCGAAAAGTAAACCGAACTACAACTCAAAGGCACAATTTCTTCTTGTTGCGAGTGCTTTTTTTGCCGGGCTATCTTGCTGCCATGCCTCCAGTGTTCTTTGCTGGGCTATCAAGAGAAGCTGATCCCATTGCAGAAGCATCAGCATTTTTAGATCGTGGTGATTTTCTCAAACGTACTACATGTGCAAAGGACAGTGAGAAGAACAAACATAGTCATACCTTGCAGAACAAGCGACTATAGACAGGTCCAGGTTCCTGCTCTGGTTCTCCATACGCTTCTTCTCCAAATGCTGGGTCAACACAACAGACTCTTTGCAGATCCTTTGTATGCGACCACAACCACCACAACGCCTGCACTTTCTCAGCGGTGCTTTCTCGCGAAGGGTCGCCGGAGAGCTTGGGCTCAAATGGCGGACGGAGAGCGTCGGCGAGAGAAGCTCGAGCGGCAAAGTGCGCAAAGAGCGATGGAAGAGGAAGTGAAGAGCGTGGGGGGCAATGAGGAACCGCCGCACCCTTAAATAGGGAAGAGATTCATGGGCTGGAAACCGTCAGGCCCATGGCGCTTCGCATCGTGGGCCGCCACGCGGCACAGCGATACACGCGCCACAGGAGGAGGCCACATGCAGGACCACAAGGGTCGCGAGTGGCGCATTGATTACGCGGGAAAGCCGAAGGATGTGACGCCTGACACTGGCTCGTCAGGCACAATGCGCATGTCTCTGACAGGCACAAGTTTCAGGATATTTCTCGACCTCGTTGAGGTGAGCTTTAAAGACAAAGAAGACGGCAAAAAGAAGCCGGAGATGTTCATTGAAGATAGTTTGAAAGAGTAAGGTCGGCAAGATGCCGGATGTGTTTAAACGGAAACCGGAAGGATTAATCCGGTACGTTTTAAGAAGGAACCTGGCATGGCTTGTCTCAAAGATTCAGCCAAGCTATACCAGCTTCGGAGACTAATGTTGGGGGGATGGCCCCCGGTAGGCCAAGACTATGGCAAACTCGCCATGTTTGGGCAATGCTAAACCGGGTCACAGAGTGATCCGGTATCTTTTAAGTTCGGTTAACCAAGTGTGGTGCAAACCGGTATCCCCAGAGGGGCATACCGGAGTGCCAATTCTAAGAGGCCACACGGCTAAGTCAGAAGATACCGGAACAAGATACCGGTGTACCGGAACCAGGGGTCACTGTAGCCTGTCGGCAATCTGGTCAAAGATTCCCTCGGGAGCAAGAGGACAAGGATGAGCGAAGCAAATCAGCTATAAACGAAGCCCTGACGCCAAAGCAAGATGAAGCCACTAAAGATACCGGCGGAGGTCACAACTCCTTGATTAAAGTCATAACCGGTGCTAATAGGGCTAAAATGACTTTGTAAAGTAGTTTGTCTAGTCAAAGATGCCATTAGGGTTTCTTCCCATGTAAGCCACCCTCTCCCCTATATAAGGAGAGGGGGCACACCCCTGCGCTAGAGGCTGAGGTTTAATTCATTAGAGCACCGCTTGTAAGAGAACGTGTACTGTACATCTTCTACCTCTGGCCAAGGGCCAAGTTAAGGAATACATACCGGTTTCTTCCCAAACCCTTTCTCCCTGTTAACAAAACCCTCACCCAAATCCTCTAGCGCACGTTCGGCCCCAACTTAAGCCATCCTATAGCATTCGCCTATTCACCACGACGACATAGAGGCTCATATACTATTATTTTTCTTATATAAATTGTTTTTTACGTGCTAATTTGTGTAGGTTACACCGATTAATAGTCGAACGATTAAATCAGTTAATTGTCCGAATTTTGATTATTCGCTACTCCCAAGCCGACCGAGCAGTTAACGATTACCAATTTTCTTACCATTGGTTCTAGACATGAAGACTCCCATTGAACTTCCCCTTAATGAAGAAACCCGATTATACCTTTTTCAAGGTGTTTGGGTGTGCTTGCTGGCCGCACTTACGCCCCTACAACAATAGTAAGTTGGAATCTAGGTCCAAAAAATGTGTTTTTCTTGGCTATAGTTCCCTTCATAAAGGTTATAAATGTCTTCATGTTCCCACTAATCGTGTCTACATATCCTAGGATGTCGTGTTTTATGAGCATGTTTTTCCATTTGCCAACCTTCATGTGTTCACTACTTAACCACTACCTATGCATTCATCTACTATTGCCTCTAACCAATTTGATGATGTTGCATACTCTCCTATATTATTGCCTAACCATGGTGCAGGCACATGACATAGGGCTCGTTTGGAGATACTAGATGCACCGGCATCCTCCTTTCTAACACCAGCAGACGCGCACGTCGATCGTGCCACCCCCCTGCATGGCTTCGGTGACTGTGCCTATGCATGCCAGGACGAGCCGGCCGCCGCGCCTGGGCCACCTTCTCCGCGCGTGTCTCGTCGCCTGCTGCGCCTAGGCCGGCCTCCCTACGCGCCCGGCCCGCCATGCCTATACGACAATCATCGCTCACTTCTCCTGGGTCGGCCCACTCATCGCCCAGCCCAGGGTCGCCCCAGGCGGCATCTAGTCCAGCGACGCCCTCGGTGGCCTCCAGCTCCGCCTCGCCCCCGCCGTCTGGCGACGCTGCGTCGCCCAGCTCTGCCTCGCTTCGCTGATGCCCAGCCCCTCGCCGGCTGGGCCCTCTTCGTCGCCGTCGCCCAGTCCCCCGCCAGCCTCGACCTTGAAGGCTCTTGTTGTCCTGCGCCCACATACGCGGAGCCGTAGCGACGTATTTTTTTCGCCTGAAGGAGCGTACTGACGGTACTGTGGCTTGGTATGCTACATGTATGTCAGCTTCCCTTGCGGATCCGTCCTCTGAGCCACGCACGTACCAGGCTGCTATGATTATTCCTCATTGGAGAGAGGCCATGGAGCAGGAGTATTACTCGAAATGAGACGTGGACTACCTCGGGTCAACGTTATTGATTCTAAAAGGGTTTTGAAGGTGAAGAAATATTCTGATGGGTTTATTGAGCTCTACAAAGCACGTCTTGTTGCTAGAGGATTCCAACAACGCTATGGTCTTGATTACGAAGACACCTTCGGTCAAGTGGTCAAGCCTACAACTATCAGGATTCTTCTTTCTCTTGCAGTTTCTTGAGATTGGTCTCTTCATCAGCTTGATGTGCAAAATATCTTTCTACATGGCTTATTGGAGGAGGAGGTTTATATGCGGCAACCTATTGGTTTTTCTAATCCCGATTGTCCTGATTATATATGTCATCTCACTAAAGCACTCTATGGTCTGAGGCAACCTCCTCGTGCATGGCATGCACGTCTTGCAACATCCCTTCGTGCTCATGGTTTTGCACCGTCCATTGCCGATTCATCATTATTTATTTTACAGAAGCCTGATGTTACTATGTACTCACTGGTCTATGTAGATGATATTATTCTGCTCAATTTGTCTTAGTCAGCTGCTGATGCTCTTGTTCGTGCTCTTGGTGCTGATTTTTGGTGTTAAAGACCTTGGGAAACTTCACTAGTTTCTTGGTGTGGAGGTCGCTTCTCATGCTGATGGTCTTGTTATGACGCAGAAGTACTCCTTGGACTTGCTGCAGCGGGCTGGGATGCTTACTCCCTCCGTCCACAAATAAGTGTACTTGCGGGGTTTTCAAGATAAATTTTGAAGTGGAGTGAAAAATGCATAGGAAAGATGCATCTCTCCTCTTTAATTATTTCACCTCCAATGAGCTAAGTGTTTGTAGAAAATAAGGAGATCATGTGGTCAATATTATTGGGTTTAATTTCCGTGCAATGAGAGAGAAGCAATTAAAGCGCATTGGAAAGATAGAAATACACTCTTTTGTAGAAAAAGTTTAGAGCTAGATGTCCACTTATTTGTGGATGGAGGGAGTAAGTGTAAGACGACTACCACGCCTATGTCTACCACTAACAAAATCACTGCAGTTGATGGTGAGCTCCTGTCCTCTGTGGATGCTACAGAGTATTGGAGTATTGTTGGTGGCCTCCAGTATTTGACGACCACGAGACCAGATATTTCATATGCTGTCAACAGAGTTTGTTAGTATCTTCAGGAGCCTCGCGATACTCATTGGTATGTTGTTAAATATCTTGCACGATGTACGACTCACAGTGTCCCATGGGATGCACCTTCGGCCGAACGAACCCCTCTAGGGTCCTCTCGACGTATTCTGATGCGGACTGGACTAGTAGTTCGGATGACAGGCGATCCACGGGGAGCTATGTTGTGTTATTTGGCTCCATCTTGATCGCTTGGAGCGCTCGAAAACTGGCTAGTAGTGAAGCTGAATATAAGGCTGTGGCCAATGCCACTAAGCTCATCTAGGTATAGTCTTTGCTTCAGGAATTTGGGATTTTCCAACCGCTGACATAGGCATCCCCAATGGAACTGCCAAAGAAGGTACCCGAGGTTTACTGGAGGTCCACGAGTCAAAGAATATGAAGCCTGGAGGCCCAATTAGTATTAAGGAAAGATAGAATTGTATTAGGAAGATCGACTTGTAATTATTACGGGACGGGTCAGAAACCCTCCCGGACTCTGTAACTTGTGTATTACGAATCCCTCGGCTCCGCCTCCTATATAAGGGGGAGTCGAGGGACAAAGAAAGGATCGACTCATTGTTTCACGCAACCCTAGTTTCATAATCGTTGAGCACTTTTCGGCTGAAACCCTCGAGATCTACTTGCCCTCTACTTCCAACTAAACCCTAGTGTACAACTTGTAGGCATTGATAAGTTAATCCCTTGTCAATTGGCGCCGTTTGTGGGAATTAGAGGTGACAAGGAGCTGATCTCGATGGCACGTTCAAGATCATCGACTTCTTCGGTAGCAAGCAACGCGATGGATAGAGGTAAACAGATCGAAACTGATCTAGTCGATTTTGTTCCTTACCCGCCCTCCCGTTTGGATGCATATGCGTATCTGGAGGAGCCTATGGAGATGACGTTTGGGAAGTTCCACTTCCGCGTCAAAAAGGAAGGATCGTATCGTCTCGAAATTCCGATCTCGTCGGGATTATCAGAGATCGATTCCAAATTTTCGGACTCCACGTCATCGACCGAGATGGGCGACGAGGAGATCTCGCCGCCACGCTTCATCAACACTGCGGCAAGCGAAAAACTCACCAAGATCTTCAGCGACATGTCCTTCGAGTCATCTGCGGACTCCGATATAAGCGGTGATTCGAGCAATATCGACAGCTTCAACTTCATTGACAGATCCAATATTGTGGGGGAGGTCTTCACCGATTCACGTGATGGTGTCACCAATCTCGACAAAGTTCAAAATACAAAATACCATCAAATCTATGCAATCGGAGAAACAAGTCGTGCACAAGAGGAGACATCAGAGAACTTCGAAGACGTGGGAAACCCGTACGTTGATCCCGCAGATCTCACGCGAGGTTTGGGGACCAAATATATCGGGCCTGGAACACGAGAGATGGTACAGTTCCCGCAGGCAGTATGGGACAGAGTTGCAAGAGCCATGGATGGTACAGAGCCAATGACCATAGCGGCGACACCTGAAGAGTCACAAGCTTATCAATATAGACTCGCGCGTACTAGACGAGAACTTGAAAAACAGAAAATTGAGCTAGACAGGAGACAAGCCGCAGCCTCTGCGTCAAGCAGGCGAAGGGCGGACTTGAGTCGACAATCAGGTACTTCGGGAGAAAGCCACAGAACAGCTCGTAACAGAGCAAGATCTCAACTGCAGAACATACCTGAGGCTGAAAGAGAAAATCTAGTTCAAAACCTCGACATGTCCTTCATGTCCATAGACACAAGGGGGAACATTATTCCCAAAACGCCAGAAGCTGGGTACATGGCAACGCAAGCTTTTATACTCGCATCCAGGCCACCTCCTGGGGACGCAAGGGAACGACTGTACAACATGGCCATGGCAGGAGTTGGAGTGATGGGCACGACATTCGCAGTCACGCCTCCCGAAGGATCAGCAAGGCAAAATAGTCCACGACCCACGGCAGTAGTGCAAGATCCTGCAAGAACGAGTGGGGCAAGAGATGCAACTACTCAGGCAAGGGTGGACAGAGCATGACAAGATAGAAGGGAACGCAGGCACTCACCAGAGGTCAATGAAGAAGATATGTGTGGGCTCCCATGTTACACAAGACGAGTCCGCAAAACTCGAGTTCCATCAGGGTTTAAACTACCCGATAACTACAAAAAAATTCGACGGCCTACAAGATCCCGAGGATTGGTTAGTTGATTATCTCGAGACGGTGAAGCTAATGGGCGGAACTAGAGCGACAGCCATGCAGAGCATTCAAGTACATTTGAGTGGAGCCGCACGATCATGGATAAAGAAGCTGCCTCCAGGTTCCATCGACAGCTGGGACAGTTTTGAGGATATATTCGTCAAGAATTTCCGATCCAGCTGCAAAAAACCCGCATCTCTAGAGGAGTTAAGGTCTTGTAGACAAAAACACGATGAATCAATGAGAAAGTACATACAGAGGTGGAACATCATCAAAAACTAGGCAGAAAACATATCTGACGAGAGAGCAATAGATGCGTTCGTGGCTGGAATTCGACGGGGGGATTTTGTCGAAGACTTGGGGAGAACAAACCCAAAGACAGTATCAACATTAATGGAGATAGCAAATAGGTGGGCAGATGGAGAAGATGTTGTTCACAACAAACGGCATAGGTCACCTGAAGAGGACCGCAGTCGAAATTTTCAAAACAGGCGATGATTTCCTCGGCAGTTCTCAAATTACGACGCCCCTAGCCAAATATCGGCTGGTTTTCGAGGAAGCAATGGACGAAACAATCGAGATGATCACCAGAGGAGCGGTGAGCAACGCAGCGACTACAAGGATGATTCTCGACAAATAGTAGACCAAGGTTTCAGAGACCGTACGTCTGACCCGAGGACCTCTTAAACGGACCATGCCAAATGCACTTTTACCTCAACATCAATGGAAGAAGGTAATCTGGACATCTGCAGAAGGACTGTCGAAATTTTTAAGCAATGATGAAGTATGCAGGGCACGCAAATACGCAAGCAATGAATAGAAACCCCCAAGGGCCAAGAAGTGAGATCCACCTTCCGCCTCCTCCCGCAGTTACAGACGCAAATCGACATCAGTTACAAATAGCGGCAGCTCCAAAGTCCAAACCCACCTCCGTATGTCGACACCAATGGCCCGGTTTCGATGATTCAAAAAGGCAGGACATCCAACAGAGCTCAGAAAGTAATCTCGCGACAAGTGTTAATGGCAGAAAAAATGCCTCCAACAACAATTGAGTACCTAGATTGGTCGGGGCAGGACATTGGCTTCACCATAGCAGACCACCCGTAGCAAGTTCCTCGACTAGGGCAATCAGCATTGATTTTGCCAGCAGTGATCACAGGTTTCGCTGTTTCACGCGTATTTATAGATGGAGGCAGCAGTTTAAATCTTATGTACGCGGATACATTGAGAAAGATGAATATCTCCTTAGCAAATCTGAAGCCGACTGACACACGCTTCCATGGGATCACACCAGACAAGCCGAGTTATCCGCTGGGAAAGATCAATCTCGATGTTCAGTTTGGAACCCGAGAAAATTACAGAATTGAAAGGCTGGAATTTGAGGTTGTCGACTTCCCATCACAATACCACGCCTTGTTGGGACGACCAGCCTACGCCAGGTTTATGGCGGTACCACATTACACATACTTATTGTGGAGGATCCCTGGACCCAAGGGACCAATTACAGTAAAAGGCAGTTTCGCACTGGCTGATAAATGCGACAGGGACTTTCATCGATTGTCGGAAACCTTCAGGATACAAGCAGAGTATATGTTATCAAGGCTCACAACTGATTATGATGTGTTGCCAGACGTGGGCAGGCCGCTTAAGGAACCAACCTTCAGTACCACCAAGGACTCTAAGGAAGTACAGATCCACCCAACAGATCTAAAGAAAACGACATCCATCGCAGCAAATATGGATCTCGCATAGGAAAGCGCACTCGTCGAGTTCCTCCGTGAGCGCTGGGAAATTTTTGCATGGTGTCCAGATGACATGCCAGGAGTACCCAGGGAACTTGCCGAGCACCACCTTCACCTGGATCCAGTTGCAAGGCCAATAAAACAACCTTTGCGGCGTTTTTCGGAACCAAACCGCAAAGCTATGCTGTCAGAAATCAATAGACTCAGAGAGGCTGGCTTTATCAAAGAGCTACATACTGAGGCCACGTGGGTAGCTAATCCCGTCCTGGTCCCGAAGAAAAACACGAAAGTCCTTCGCTTGTTCGTCGACTTTACGTGTCTCAATAAATATTGTCCAAAGGATCACTTTCCCCTCCCAAGGATCGATCAAATCATCGACTCCACGGCAGGTTGTGAATGTATTTCCTTCCTAGATGCATACTCTGGTCATAACCAGATCAGACTAAAAGAAGATGACGAGGTAAAAACAGCTTTTATAACACCTTATGGCGTGTTCTGCTACAGAACAATGCCTTTTGGTTTGAAAAACGCGGGAGCAACATATCAGCGGATGATGCAGAAATGTCTTGCAACACAGATTGGCAAAAATGTACAAGTATACATCGACGATGTCGTCATAACGACAAAAAAGGAGTCAACTCTAATCGAGGATCTGAAGGAAACCTTCGATAATCTTGATAACTTCTGCCTCAAGTTAAACCCGACAAAGTGCTCTTTCGGCGTCCCTGCGGGAGAACTTCTCGGGTTCTTAGTCTCAGCAAGAGGAATCGAGGCTAACCTAGAGAAAATCCAAGCTATCGTAACAATGCGGAAGCCAACAAAGTTAAAAGAAATACAACAGTTGACTGGGCGAGTCGCAGCTCTCAGTAGATTCGTCGCCAGGCTAGGAGAAAAGGCATTGCCATTTTACGCTTTAATCAAACAAGGCGACAAATTTTAGTGGAACGAGGAAGCAGACAGAGCTTTCGAGGATCTCAAGTGCACAATCTTGACACCACCAATCTTGGTGGCACCTAAGGAGAAGGAACCTCTATTATTATATATAGCGGCCACGCCTCAGGTGGTCAGCACAGTGCTTGTGGTCGAAAGAGAAGAAGAAGGAAAACTCCACGGAGTGCAGTGGCCGGTATACTTCGTCAGCGAAGTTTTATCGCCTCCAAAACAGAGGTACCCGCAGTATCAGAAGTTGGCGTATGGAGTATTCACAACGGCAAGAAAGTTACGACACTATTTCTCGGCACACCCGATAATAGTGGTCAATGAAGCACCTTTATCCAATATACTAAACAATCCAGAAGCCACGGGTCGTGTCTCCCTTTGGGGAATAGAACTTTCCCCTCGGGGCATCACATACGAGAAAAGAAAAGCAATAAAGTCGCAGATTTTGCCAGACTTCATCGCAGAGTGGATGGAGCTACAAAACACGGGACCTCCAGATTTGTCGAGGACCTGGACTATGAATTTCGACGGTTCTAAGAGATTAGAAGGAGCAGGAGTAGGTGTGATATTAGTATCACCCCAGGGAGACAAGATGAAATACGTGTTTCGGATGACGTTTCCAAACGCATCCAATAACGAAGCAGAGTATGAAGCACTCATACACGTGATGAAGATGGCTAAAGCGTGTGGAGCAACCCGACTAAAAATCTTTGGCGACTCGCAGCTGGTATCTCAACAATTGATGAACCAATGCGATGCGGTCAATGATAGCATGATAGCATATAAAGAGGTATACAACGAGCTCGAGAGGTTGCTCGATGGATGCGAAGTAAATCACATCAGCAGGCTGAGCAATGATGAGGCCGATGTTCTTTCAAACATCGGGTCGTAGTGTCTCGCAATTCCACCTGGCGTGTTTTGGGAGGAGATAGCTGAAAGATCAACTAAGCCGAAGAAGCAGCATAAGAAGGAGAATGATAAGAAATCTTCAGGGGCTAAAGTAACACCAGCAGAAGAAGAGGAGGAACCAGACGTAATAATGATGGTACAAGTTCCTTGGATGCAGGCATACATAGCATACATTTTAAGGAAAGAAATACCCGACGATCCAGTTGAAGCAAGGCGAGTCATCAAACGTTCTAAAGCTTTTTCGGTGGTCAAAGGGGAGCTATACAAAAGAAGTATTTCGGGAGTGTTACAAAGGTGCGTCACACCCAAAGAAGGAAGGCTAATTTTGAAGGATGTACACGAAGGAATATGCGGACATCACGCAAGCAGTCGATCTATAGCAGCCAAGGTTTTCAGAGCAGGGTTTTATTGGCTAACAACAATCGAGGATGCAAAGGACATAGTACGCACCTATGATGCGTGCCAAAGGTTTGCCGCAAAACCGCACTCCCCAGCAGCAGAGTTGATGCCAATACCATTGTAATGGCCCTTTGCTCAATGGGGCCTCGATATGGTGGGAAAATTGCACAAGGCTTCGCCAGGAGGATACGAGTATATGCTCGTAGCTGTCGATAAGTTCACAAAATGGATAGAAGCAAAGCCGATAAATTCACCAGATGCGGCATCTGCAATTAAGTTCGTGAAAAGCATCGTCTTTCGGTTTGGAGTTCCTCATAGTATAGTCACAGACAACGACAACAATTTTACATCCAAGGAATTCAAAGCTTATTGTGCAGAGGTAGGCATCAAACTACACTTTGCATCAGTTGCTCACCCGCAAACCAATGGGCAAGTCGAGAAAGCAAACGGTATCATCTGCAACGGCATGAAGAAACGTCTGCTCACACCATTGGAAAAAGCCAGACACACATGGCCAGAAGAGTTGCCCAACGTTTTATGGAGTATCCGAACAACACCAAATAAAGCGACACAGGAAACACCGTTTTTTCTGGTTCATGGAGCTGAGGCAGTTTTACCAATAGAAATAGAGCACGATTCTCCGAGAGTGGCGGAGTATGACGAAGAAACTTCATGAAAGGCATTAGAGGATGATGTCGACGCACTCGATGAAGCTCGAGACGAAGTATTATCACGAGTTACCAAGTACCAGCAAGATCTGAAAAATTACCACAGCCGATGTTTGCGACCAAGATCTTTCCAGGTGGGCGACTTAGTTCTTCGGCTCATGCAAACTAGCCATGAGAAACTCGAGTCGCCGTGGGTTGGCCCATACATCGTCACAGAAGTAATTGATGGAGGAGCATACAAAATAAAGAACAAGAAGACAGGAGTCACCGAGCCAAATCCCTGGAACATGGCGCAACTTAGGCGTTTTTACGCTTGAAGTCGACATATAGTCCTCTCTGTAAACATACAATGTACTGCAACGCCCGCGAGTTTTCAGACGCACTCTTTTCCTTTCAGGGCACCGAGTGGGGTTGAAAGGTTTTTAATGAGGCGGGCTCGTGGTGCTGCAATATAGTAAAGATATTGGTGATATACATCTTTTTCGTCGACAAGCTCGGGGGCTCATGACCCGCGGCAACAACATATATACGAACTCCCGCAAAATAGCAATTCACCATGGCGTAAAAATAGCTCGAGCACAGACCAACAAAAGGCTCGGGGGCTTTGCAATATAGATCGTATTTACAATATACATAACCTCATCATCAAGAAAAATTCGGCAAGGAAAAGTAAACTATCAGTTGCCAGCTAGTATATCATCTATGTTCACCCTTTCATTGTTTGCAGCGCCAGTTCTATGTTCAGCATAGCTACCTCTCACAAAGAACTCGGCATCTAGTCGAAGCAGTTCATCCATCATCTCTTCTGCTATAGGGGTTACAACATCGTTGATCTTGTCGATGTTCTTCCTCCTCCTCGTCAGCTTGGCTTGGCACTTGGAGACAATTTGAGTCATGGCTAATTTCGGATAGCAGACTTGAAGCATAATCATGGAAAATCTTGCTCCAAAGAGATAGTTGAGCCCGCACAAATTCATGGATTCGAGGGGCATCCCGAAACTTATCCATCAACGCAGGAATAGTTTCTGGCATTTGGTTGCGCGGAAACGTGGTGTTATAAATTAAAGACAATGTCCTCGTGCATAAGTCGAGAAAATCACGGACTTGACTCGCGCGATCTTGGAATCTGACGATTTGGCGGGTACGTTCAGCTGTAACCCAGAAATTAGAGCCATGCTCCAGGGCAAGCTTGAGGAGTACTTTGGTTTGAGCTTCAACACGCTGATATTCGGCAATAGTATCCAAAAAAGAACCTATTATTTAGCAGAAGCATTAGAGAGGAAGAACAGACGGTAAAAACATAATATGACCAAGTTCAAAGGAGTGTACCCATCATGTCCAAGATGGAGTCGTTCATCAGTTAAAGCATATAATTTTCCCGGGAAGTAGCTTCAGCAGCTTCAGCAACCGCGGTATCCTTCAACGCTAGGGCTTCTTGAACTTGTTGCACATCAAGTTTTTCCCTTTTAGACGATCTTCGAGACTGTTCCATTATCACGAGAGCTTGCTTTTTCATCGACTACAGTTGTTGTCGGAGATCGTCCAAGTCTTCATTTTGTGCAGCACTCGAAGAACCTCCAATAAACTCAACAGCGGATGACCTTTTCGAGTAGGACGCAGCGGCTAAAGCATCCGAGGAATGAGGCATCATGGTATAATTGTCAAAAATCAACTGGAGAAAAAATATTTCGACATCAATAATTTGGCAACATAGCTTTTCATTGATGAGGTCAGATATTTACATGGCTATTACAAAGGAGGGTTGCCGCCAAAGCTACTATGGCGACAACATCAAAAGAAAAACAAAACAAAAGTAGAGACAGGATGGTCTACTTGACCTCCGGCTTCGATGAACTAGGGGCGGAAGTTGGTTTGCATCCGAGGAAGGAGAGGATCTTCTTCGAGTTCGGCTTGGCAGCCTTAATCAAAGACTGCCACCTTTTCGTCTCCATCTTCTTCACATCACCAACTTTTGCCCAGTCAACATCTTGGTGGCTGTCAGCAACCAATGCGATGGTGCCTTCAACACCAATCTCTAAGCCTTCTTGCCGAAGACCCAGCCCAAGATCTTCTTGGGAGTTGAAGCACTTGGCCAGGGCAGCAAAAGTCTCGGGTTCTTCTTTCTTCGCGAAGAAGTAGGGAAAAAGCCGTGACAGACCTGATCTAGCGTCTGCAAGGCCCTGGCGCGCCTCATCTCCATGAATTTCAAGGAGGGAGAGCACGTCGAGAAGGCGATCACCTTCAGGATTTTCTAGATCAAAATCTTGCTGCGTTTTCCCTAATGAAGCAAAAGGAAGCTTGTCAAAAAGCACGCCAGGAAAAACATGATGACCCGAAGAAATAGAAACGGTCCGAGTACTTACTAACAAAACATCGGCTCTGTGACTCCAAGCGAGTGAGGATTTCTTTTTCACGAGCAGACTACTGAGCTATGTTCTCGCTTAAAGAATTTTCCGCGTCATGAAGTCTTTTTGGAAGATCTTCGACAGCGGCAGCATCTGATTCAGCTTTCTTGCGAGCTTTTTCGCTTTGCTCTAAATTAAGAGCAAGAGCATCAGCGTGTTTGTTAGCTTCCGCAAGAGTGTCTAGCAAAGCAAAGGACAGCAAAATGTCACGACAAAAATAAATAAAGGAGAACCTATTCAATGAAAAGAGGCAAGAAAAGGATACCTTCAAGCTTCTTAGCATGGTCACGGTACCCGATGAATTGGGTACCAAGACGGATAAACTCCTTCATTAAAGGCTGAAAGGGAAAATGGAGGAAGAGAGATCAACATAGGAAGCGAAAGTTCGACAGCAACAAACAAAAACCAAAGGAGAGTCGAAAGCGTTGAAAAGTTCGGAACATAAAAAAGGAGAACTTACATCATCCATCGAAGGAGTCGTCGAACCACCAATTAACAGGGTAGGCTCCTTGACTGGCTCGACCCTAGCTCTCTTTGGTGAAGAGGCACGGGGGCTCGCAACTGGAGTTGGATGCTCTATATTTTGCTGAGGAGGCGAGGTCTCATCCGCATCCGGCTGAGCTTCGGAGATAACTAAAGTACGAGACGTACTCGTTCGAGCAGTCGCGTTAATAGGAGGATTTCGTCCTCGTCGCCACTATAACAAATAAGCGACAATATAAGAAACAACACAGACAAAATATCGGGTGCAAAAAACAAAAAAAACGACAGGAACTTACGAGCTGACAAGGGCATCTTCATAAGGGTTGAAAGTTGTCCTTCTTCATTGGGAACAACTTCTTCGGCAGGAGGTGCGCCGGCTTTGGAGGTGCCGAAATCGGCGACTTCGTCCCTTTTTCTTTTGTTCCTTGGAGAAACAGCTGAGGGGAGGGAGTGTGTCGACTCGGTAGCCTCGGATTCAACTTCTCTTTCAGAGGAAGCCGCGGATTTTTGAGAACCCGCGATTTCACTCTCAGGGCGAGAAGTACCCTGGTTGTCGTCGGTGACAACAGCCCGTTCTTCAACTTCCCCACCTTCAGGAAGAGGAGGAAGAGAAGCTAGAACTTGATGATTCTACAAGGACATGATATGTCGACAAGAAGTTACACATGGGATGTCAGAAAAATAGTAGTCGACAAATATTAAAAAATTCGAGGGGACAAAATAGCAGTCGACAAAATTTACCTCGGGGAGGGCGTTGGTGCCACTGTATGGCTCGACACGGCAAGAGGATGGAATGGCATCTTTCTTGCTGAGCGACGAAATTCTTCAGACAAGCTTTTCCAAGTCCTTTACAGAAAGGTCTTTGGAGAGTCGGTCGGCATCTTCCTCGCCAGCGTACATCCAGAGGGGATTTTTTCGAGCTTGCAAAGGCTGCAATCTAATCCTAAGGAAATACGCTGTAATCTGGATACCCGACAATTCCTTGCCACGAGTGAACGGATCGTAGTGAACAAGAGGGGGGGGGGGGGTGAATGGCGCTACGGCAATTTTTAGTCTTTTTCAAGTTTTATGCAACGGAAGGTAAAGGTGTGACTTTTAGCAATGGGGGTGATCCTACAATGAAGCAAGAGCATGTGCAACAAGTAAAGGAATCAACAAGATAAACATAGTGAGGAGCGAGACAACCGGGGGGACGCGAGGCGAGTCGAGGTTTGTTTCCCGCAGTTCCCTCCACTAAAGGAGGTACGTCTGCGTTGAGGAGGTGCTAGTCTCACACAAGAGACTAGGCGGCCACACCACGAAGGAAGGCCTCACCCTCTTCCTCGAGAGAGCTCCACGGAGGTGCTCTCCCTCTTCCACTAAGGCACCGGTCGAGGCGGTGATTCCTTCACAAGGTTGGGGCGAGCTCCACACACACAAGGATGCTCCCAACACGCTATGGAGCTAGTACATCACCAAGCTAGACTCCATAGCTGCTCATCTCCAATGCTCCACCATAGGAACCCATCACCAATGCTCCACCATAGGAACTCCTCCAATGCTCCACCAAGAAACTCTCCAAGGCTCCACCAAAGGAACTCCCCAATGCTCCACCAAAGGAACTCTTCTCCAAGATCCACCAAAGGAACCCTACCACCAAGATCCACTAAGGAATAGCTAGTATTTGTGAAATCTCTCTTGGTAGAACTATAGATCGGGGTCTCCTCCACCTATCCTCAAAATTAGGGCAAGATTGGTTGGAGGGGGAAGGAGATCCTCAAGGATTAAGCTCAGCAACAATGGAGGAGAGAGAAGGGGAAGAGATAAAATCGGGTGGGGAAGAAGGGGCCCTTAAATAGGCTCCTCCAAATCCAACCGTTATGCCCAGTTTTGGCCTAAGCGGTACTACCGCTTTGGAGCAAGCGGTACTACCGCCCTGAGTTCGAAATCCCCCCAGATCTGGTCAAAGGACACAGAGCGGTACTACCGCCCGCGGTACCACTCGTGGTACCGCAATAGGGTCCAGACCTTACTGGATCCAGAGCGGTACCAGGGCGGTACCGGAGCGGTACGACCGTAACGCGTTACGGTACCTCAAGCGGTACCTGGAGCGGTACTACCGCTCGTGAGCGGTACTACCGCCCCAGGTACTGCAGGGGGTACCGCAACTCGTACTGGGGGACAAAACCGGCTCAGAACTCAGAGCGGTACCGAGGGCGGTACCTATAGGGGTAGCGGTACTACCGCTACAGGTACCGGTAGTACCGGCCTGGATAAAACTGGTTTTCTTCCCTTTTTCTCTCCAACTATGTTACCTCGCTAAACACACACAAAACCGGAAAACCTATCAACTACGCTTCAGTCTTCTGATCTTGACGTGTCCGGCGAGGTCACCGTGTACTTGCAAATCTAACAATGATACTCAAGGCACTCGGTGAGATTACTCAAGTGTTGTCATCAAACACACAAAACATGGGGTATGAATTTTTCTCTTACAATCTCCCACTTTTTGGTGTTTGATGACAACACAAGAGTTGACGATAACATATGATATTATGATGAGAACATTAGATTTGCAAAAACTAGACGGAGCTCCCCCTACACATGTGTATATCATGAATATGTATTTGAATACAAATACACATGTTATAGAGACATTACTCCCCCTAGTTTTTATAAACATATGCAACATAGATAGATGACATGTTCAAGAGGCATATGCACAATATGGAGGCAACATAAGATCATATACGGAGATTTGGGTGAAGTTATCATACCATAGCCTTGAGAATACCTAAACTCACAATAGAATGCCTCCATGGGGTTGTTGATGTAGCCAAGAGACAAGATAAGCAACTAGAACCAAATGGCTACAAACAACAAAAGTCTCCATCCACCTAGGAACTTCTCCCCCTTTGGCATCGGAACACCAAAAAGGAGGGCAACGAAACTAGAGAGATGGAGGAAAAAGAACATACAACCAAGCTTGCAAAAATCACGAGAAAACAAGCTTGATTGAGGTTCTTAAAACAAGAAGAAAGCAAAGAAGAAAGACAAAACAAGGTCAAGAAGAACCGAAAAACCCTCAAGGAGGGGGTGTTGGTGGCCGAAGCCACCGTGTGAGAGTATAGTAGTTGTGAGGTCGCGTAGATGTATCTAGGACTCACGGACTACAACTCAACATGAAGCTCATAAGTCACTTAATTGACAAATAGAAAATGTTTTGGATTTCTTTATGCATTATGGGGGGAGTGATAGCTCAATGGATTTAAACCGCGCTCCCCCTATGTCCATGCGTGCCTTTCATCTAGATATGACGGTAAGATTGGTATGTGCGCACGACGGTCAAGCAAAGTTCGACGGATCAATGATATTTAGCTCATGCCTCAACTCAATAAAGTGCTTCTCATCCAAGGGCTTCGTGAAGATGTCCGCCAATTGCTCCTTGGTGCCAATATAGGATAGTACAATATCTCCGCGAGCAATGTGGTCCCGAATGAAGTGGTTCCGTATCTCGATGTGCTTCGTCTTGCCATGAAGAACCGGATTGTAGGCGATCTTGATTGCGCTCTCATTGTCACACAAAAGAGGCACCTTGCTATACTCGAGTCCATAGTCCCGCAAGGTTTGCCTCATCCATAAGATTTGAGCACAACTACTCGCCGCGGCAATATACTCGGCTTCCGTGGTGGAGACGGAGACACAATTTTGCTTCTTCGAGGACCAACACACCAAAGATCTTCCAAGAAAGTGACATGCTCCGGAGGTAGACTTCCTATCAATCTTGTCGCCCGCCCAATCGGAGTCGGTGAAACCAACCAATGCGAAGTCCGTGTCCCTTGGGTACCATAGTCCGAAGTGTGGGGTATCAACTAAATATCGAAAGATCCTCTTGACCGCCACAAGGTGGCTTTCCTTCGGACTTGCTTGAAACCGTGCACACATACCAACGCTCAACATGATATCCGGGCGAGAGGCACAAAGGTAGAGAAGCGAACCTATCATCGAACGGTAGAGCTTGGTCTCCACCGCCTTGCCGCCCTCGTCAAGAGTGAGTTGACACTTGAGTTGCATCGGAGTTCCGATCCCCTTGGCGTCCTTCATATCAAAGCGCTTGAGCATGTCTTGGAGGTACTTTGCTTGATTGATGAAGGTGCCTTGTCGCATTTGCTTGATCTCGAACCCAAGAAAGTACTTGAGTTCACCCATCATTGACATCTCAAACCTATTTGTCATCAACATAGCAAACTCATCGTTGAATTTTGTGTTAGTAGAGCCAAATATGATGTCATCTACATAGAGTTGGCATACGAAAAGCTCCCCATTGACCTTCTTAGTAAAAAGAGTGGGATCGATTTTCCCCACTTGGAAACCACGGTCTTCAAGCAACTCCTTGAGATGCTCATACCAAGCTCTAGGAGCTTGTTTGAGACCATATAGGGCCTTTTTGAGCTTGAAGACATGGTCCGGAAAATGGGGATCCTCGAACCCCGGGGGTTGCTTCACATACACTTCCTCATGTAGAGGACCATTAATAAAAGCACTCTTAACATCCATTTGTTGCAACTTAAAGCCATGATGTGAGGCAAAGGCCAAAAGGATATGGATGGACTCGAGCCTTGCAACGGGTGCAAAGGTTTCACCAAAGTCCACGCCTTCGACTTGAGAATAGCCTTGTGCCACCAATCTTGCTTTGTTGCGGATGACCGTGCCACTTTCATCTTGCTTGTTCTTGAAGATCCACTTGGTGCCGATAACATTGCGGCAATGATCGGGTCGCTTCATGAGAGTCCATACATCATTCCTCTTGAAGTTGTTGAGTTCCTCTTGCATAGCATTCAACCAATCGGTATCTTGAAGAGAATCATCAACTTTGAGTGGTTCCACCCTAGAGACAAAGGCATGGTGCGCACAAAAGTTTGCAAGTTGCCTCCGAGTGGTGACGTTCCTCTTTATATCACCAATGATGTTTTGCAAGGAATGAGACTTGAGACGCAAGTGTCTTGTAGTAGGATCTTCACGGCGAGTGTCGGCTTGAGGAGATAGTTCTTGTGAGTCCTCTTGGCCTTCATCACGGTTTAGGTCCTCGCCTTGACCTCCATTGTCGTTGAAAGAGGCAACCTTGTCATGAGATCCGGATGGCTCGGGGGTATAGGGAGTATCATTGTCCATGAAGATTACCCCCGAACCACTCGGAGAAGAACTTGAAGCTTGACCTTGGTCACTTGATGTTGGGTGTTGAGGTAGACGAGCTTGCGGTGTACGTCGTTCTTGAGCTAGTTGAGGTAAACTTGGACTTGATTGTTGTTGTAGATGTCGAGGTTGATCTTGAGGTTGAGGTTGAACTTGAGGTTGAGGTTGAACTTGAGGTTGTTGTAGAGGTTGGCTTGCATTTGTTAGATCAACGGAAGAAGCTTGGCCTTGTGGTGTAGATGGCTCCACTTGGGTGGAATTTGGTCCTTCCCCGGTACTCATAGAAGGTAGCGTTTGAGGTAGGCGAATGCCCACACCCATCCTTCCTATGGTATCCGGGGGAATTGCATCTCCTTTCTCACAAGAAGCACTTCGCTCCTCCAAAGATCTATCATCTTCATCAAATGTCACATCACAAGATTCTACAACACGTCCACTTGACTTGTTGAAGACTCTATAGGCGTGAGAATCCGTAGCATAGCCAACGAAGATTCCTTCTTGAGCTCTTGAATCAAACTTGGATAGGCGCGTGTCCTTGACAAGTATGTAGCATTTGCATCCGAAGACCTTGAAGTATAACACATTAGGCTTGTTACCGGTAAGGATCTCATATGGTGTCTTCTCAAGACCTTTGCGGAAGTAGAGGCGATTAGTAGCATGACAAGCGGTAGAGATAGATTCCGCCCAAAAATTGTAGTTGGACTTGTATTCCATCATCATGGTTCGAGCGGCTTCGATCAAGGTTCGATTCTTCCTTTCGGCGACCCCATTTTGTTGGGGAGTATATGGCATGGAGTATTGGTGTTCGATTCCTTCCTCGCCGAGAAAGTCATCCAATGTGTAGTTCTTGAACTCCGTTCCATTGTCGCTCCTTATTGCAAGAATCTTGTTGTCGTACTTGCGTTGGACTTGGTTGGAAAACTCCATCATGGTCCGTTGAGTCTCACTCTTGTACTTGAAGAAGAATACCCAACAATAGTGTGAATAGTCATCAACGATGACGAGGCAATACTTCTTTCCTCCAAGACTTTCATGAGATGGTGGACCAAAGAGATCAACATGTAGGAGCTCCAAGCATCTTGTGGTAGAGATAATAGTCTTGGCCTTGTGTGGAGCTCCATGCATCTTTCCTTGTACGCAAGCCCTACAAACACGATCCTTGCAAAAAGAGACATCTTCTTTTAGTCCGAGAATGTGGCCACCCTTGTGGAGACTTTGCAAAGTCCTCATGTTGACATGGGCTAGTCGGCGATTCCATAACCAACCCTTGTCACCTTTGGCGAATAGGCAAAGAGCGGAAGACGTTGTCTTTCCGGAGAAATCAACAACATACAAACCGTTCTCTACATATCCAACAAAAGCTACATTGAGTGTCTTGCTCCACAAGAGGACCACCATATGTTCATCAAAGAATGTGCATAATCCCATACCAGCAATTTGATGAACGGAGAGTAAGTTGTAACCAAGGGTCTCGACAAGGAGGACATTCACAAGTGAGATGTCGGGTGTTACCACCACCTTGCCAAGACCCAATACCTTAGAGCACGTGTTGTCGCCATATGAAACGGTAGAGAGAGAAGGCCCGAGGTCGACAACAATATCCTTGCTTCCGGTCATATGACTTGTGGCTCCACTATCAACCACCCATTTAGCGCCACCGGAAGCATAGTCCTACAAGGAATCAAGTCTTGGATTTAGGTACCCATTTTTCAATGGATCCTAGCATGTTAGTAACAAGGGGTTTGGGAACCCAAATAGTCCAATCGACATTGTCCTTTTGAGGACCAATAAAGCGAGCACGAATATGTCCATAGTAATCAACAAAAAGAACATGAGAAGGGTTGTTAGAGCCGGCGAAACCCGTCGAGGTGGAGTTGGATACTCCATCCCTTCTTGAGCTAGCATTGCTCCCTTCACGGTTGGTCTCCATGTTCTTCTTGTCCATCTTCTTCTTGGTCCTCCTCTTCCTCTTCCTCTTTGGCTTGATAGCCACTCCTCCTTCATTGCTCGAGCCCTCTTTGGCTTCATCTTTTGCTTCAATGATTCCTTCCAAGTACTTGGCTTGAACTTGGAGTCTATCAACCTTGGCCTTCAAGCGATTGACTTCATCTTCATGCTCCGGATGTGGATGGCAAATATCAAACACTTGGACCTCCTTTGCCTTGTTCACCCGGAAGTGTTTCATCAAAGCTTCTTCTTGGAGAGCATTCAACTTCATGAGCAAGCTCTTGTCATTTTCCATCTTGGCAATGTCGCCTTCATGAGTGCAACATGCACGGTCCTTGCTCAAGGGAAAATACTCCTTCAATGTTTCTTCTTGCATGGAGTTAATCTCCATGAGCTTGGCTTCCCTTCTCTTCAAGGTGGCAATTTGCTCCTCATGATCACAACATGTATCCTTCTCCTTGCTCATACGGAGACACTCCTCCAACGACTCTTCTTGCTTGCTACTCAAACTCAATAGCTTGGCCTTGGTGATCTCAAGAGCGGCAATTTTTTCTTCATGGTTGCAACAAGAGGTCTTCTCCTTGAACAAGTGATAGTACTCATCCAAGGCTTCTTCTTGAAGAGCATTGACTTCCAAGAGGAGGGCATTGTGCCTCCTCAAGGAAGTAACTTGATCCACAAGCTCATCATGGGAAGAATCGGGGTCTTCATCGTCTTTTGCTTTGTTGGCTTCCTCGAGCAAGAGCATCTTCTTCTTGAGGTCACCAACCAACTCAAGAGCATGGTCTCGATCCTTGGTGAGACGTGAAACAATAGCTTCATTCTTGTCTTCAATCACAATGACACTAGCTTCGAGAGACATGCGAAGGTTCCTTTCATCATCAAGCTCCTCCTTGAGATTGGCAAGCTCATAGGCCGCTTCCCTCTCCAACTTCTCCCTCTTCTCGATTAGATCTTGTGCCGCACCAAGTTGGGCTAAGAGAGCCCCAACATGAATCTTGGTGTCTCCCTTCATGTTAGTGAGAAAAGAATCCAAGGAATCCAACCCATAATCTCACGTTTAACGGTGAGACTAGTGGCATCATCAATATATGAGGCATTAGTAGAGGATGATGGTTTGGAATGGGATTTTACCTCCGTGGATACCTTTTCCATGAGACACCGTGCATTGTTGGTGACGAGGCTCTCATTTGGAGAGTCGAAGAGGGAGGTAGAGGGAGTGGAAATGGCGATGGCGGCCACTCCCTCTCCTTCCTTGTTGGAGTGCTTGTCCTCATGCTCCCCATCTTCATCGGAGGTGTACTCTTCACGGATGATGAAGGCTCTAGGCTTCTTGTTGGAGGAGACCTTTTCGTCATCGGACCTTGGGGAGAACTTGGAGAATCCCTTGGAGTGTGGCTTGTACCTATCCTTCGGGATAAGCCTTCCACCATGATCTTCTCTTCTCTCAAACGTACAATCCGTGACAAAATGATTCTTGTCACCGCAATTGTAGCATGTTCTTCCCCTTGTCCTTTCTCTTGGGCTCTTGGAGGGTCTTCTTGGAGAATCATGTGATCTTCTTGGTCTTGTGTTTGGTGACATGTTTCCATCCCAAAACTTCTTGGCGGCGAGAGCCATGTGCTCATGGTAGTTGAACTTGAGATCATCCGAACCCCACTCAACGGGATCCTCATCACTTTCACTAGCTTCATGCACCCTCATCTTCAACGCGAGATTGGGCTTGCGGGAGTTGTGGGCGCGAGCAACAAGATCCTCCGCATTCTTCTTGGAGATGTCCAAAGCAATGACTTCGCTAAGGACTTCATCGGATGTCATAGCACGGAAAGAGGCGTTTTGGCGGATGGCCGTCAACTTCACTTCCTCATAAGGGAGGAGAGCGTTGTAGAACTTGCGCTTGACCCAATGGTCATCCACGAACGTTGCTCCAAGATCTTGCATTTGTACGGCAAGAGCGATGAGGCGCCGATACATCTCTTCGGGGGTCTCTCCTTCAATCATGACGAAATTAACGGTCATGTTGTTCACTTCATCAAAACGAGAGCTTTGGATGCTTGCATTGCCGAGGAAGAGCTTCTCAAGTTTGTCCCATGCTTCCTTGGCGGTCTTGATCGAGCGGATATGAGCGCGGTCCTTGGGGGAGATGGCCATATGAATCATGTTGATAGCGGTGGCGTTGAGTTGGTCATCCACCACATCTCTTCTTGTCATCTTCTTGGGATCTCGTGGTGAATAGCCCTCCCAATGATACGCCAAAGCTCGGTAGAAGCGCTGCGCACATGTGAACGCATTAAGAATTGCCAATTCTCAAAGTTGTTTGACTCGAGTAACGGTGGAGAACCATGCGACAAGATATGCGGCATCGGTATCGGAACGTTAATGGTGTAATCATTTGGTGGTGGCACCGCATGATAACCCCCTTGACGTTCCGCTACCGGTGTGTCATCATCCTTCCCTTTTGTTGAAGTGTCGGTATCCCCAACCCCTTCCTTTTGTGAATCTTTTGTCGCTTCCGCGACAAAATCAACCAGAGGAAGGGTGTTAGCTTTTGGTGGCGGAACCTCGGCACTTGCTATTGGTGGAGGGTTTGGTTTTTGAACCACCAACTCCATCATCATCGCCTTCATTTGGGCAACGATGGATGACTCCAATTTCTTGAGGTCATCCAACGTAGCCGTAGTGCTATCGATGGGAGATGATGGAGCGGGTGGCTCAAGGGAAGGTGACCATTCACAACCGTCTCTTGTTCGGCCATTTCTTAGGCGGTAAAGCCCGAGCAAGAAAACCTTGCTCTGATACCACTTGAACGGATCGTAGCGAACAAGAGGGGGGAGGGGTGAATGGCGCTACGGCAATTTTTAGTCTTCTTCAAGTTTTATGCAACGGAAGGTAAAGGTGTGACTTTTAGCAATGGGGGTGATCCTACAATGAAGCAAGAGCATGTGCAACAAGTAAAGGAATCAACAAGATAAACATAGTGAGGAGCGAGACACCCGGGGGGACGCGAGGCGAGTCGAGGTTTGTTTCCCGCAGTTCCCTCCACTAAAGGAGGTACGTCTCGCGTTGAGGAGGTGCTAGTCTCACACAAGAGACTAGGCGGCCACACCACGAAGGAAGGCCTCACCCTCTTCCTCGAGAGAGCTCCACGGAGGTGCTCTCCCTCTTCCACTAAGGCACCGGTCGAGGCGGTGATTCCTTCACAAGGTTGGGGCGAGCTCCACACACACAAGGATGCTCCCAACACCCTATGGAGCTAGTACATCACCAAGCTAGACTCCATAGCTGGGAACTCCTCCAATGCTCCACCAAGAAACTCTCCAAGGCTCCACCAAAGGAACTCCCCAATGCTGCACCAAAGGAACTCTTCTCCAAGATCCACCAAAGGAACCCTACCACCAAGATCCACTAAGGAATAGCTAGTATTTGTGAAATCTCTCTTGGTAGAACTATAGATCGGGGTCTCCTCCACCTATCCTCAAAATTAGGGCAAGATTGGTTGGAGGGGGAAGGAGATCCTCAAGGATTAAGCTCAGCAACAATGGAGGAGAGAGAAGGGGAAGAGATAAAATCGGGTGGGGAAGAAGGGGCCCTTAAATAGGCTCCTCCAAATCTAACCGTTATGCCCAGTTTTGGTGTAAGCGGTACTACCGCTTTGGAGCAAGCGGTACTACCGCCCTGAGTTCGAAATCCCCCCAGATCTGGTCAAAGGACACAGAGCGGTACTACCGCCCGCGGTACCGCTCGTGGTACCGCAATAGGGTCCAGACCTTATCGGATCCGCAGCGGTACCAGGGCGGTACCGGAGCTGTACGACCGTAACGCGTTACGGTACCTCAAGCGGTACCTGGAGCGGTACTACCACTCGTGAGCGGTACTACCGCCCCAGGTACTGCAGGGGTACCGCAACTCATACTGGGGGACAAAATCGGCTCAGAACTCAGAGCGGTACCGAGGGCGGTACCTATAGGGGTAGCGGTACTACCGCTACAGGTACCGGTAGTACCGGCCTGGCTAAAACTGGTTTTCTTCCCTTTTTTTCTCCAACTATGTTACCTCGCTAAACACACACAAAACCGGAAAACCTATCAACTACGCTTCAGTCTTCTGATCTTGACGTGTCCGGCGAGGTCACCGTGTACTTGCAAATCTAACAATGATACTCAAGGCACACGGTGAGATTACTCAAGTGTTGTCATCAAACACACAAAACACGGGGTATGAATTTTGCTCTTACAACGGGTATTTTGAAGCTCGCGGATGCGGGACATCAGCGCCTCTGTCACCGTTTTCTCCTCTTCGGTGGCCTCCGCGTCCCAGGATCGGTGGCGAAGAATTTCGGCACCTCCGTCGAAAGGAGCAATATTGTACTCCACCGAGTCGGGGCATTCTTCGCGAACATACAACCAGGTTTTGCGCCACCCTTGGATGGAGTCAGGGAATTTGACGTCAAAATATTCGACATCAGGGCGAACGCAAATAACAACACCACCTATGTTGTAGGCGATGTTGTGGGAGCCATTGCGGCGGAGGCAGAAGATGCGCTTCCACAGAGCCCAATTGGGATGGACTCTGAGGAAGCACTCGCAAAGAGTGATGATAATAGAGACATGGAGAATGGAATTGGGAGTCAGCTGATGAAGCTGCAACCCATAAACAAAGAGCATACCGCGGAGAAAATCGTGAATGGGGGCAGAGAGGCCGCGGATGAGATGGTCAACAAAACTAACCCGATATTGGATAGGGGGCGTCGGATAGCTTTCTTCGCTGGGGAAGCGCAACGCGTCTTTCTTCTTCATCAACCCAAGCTTCTTCATCAGGTTGATGTCCTGATTGGAGATCTTGGATCTTTCCCACTCCAGATCTTGCATCACCATCTAGGATTCTGGAGTGCTATACCTGGTGAGGCTGGTGCGTGGTGGCATTAACAATGGCGAGAACTAGAGTGAAACTTTGGCGGAGCTCAGGAATAATTGGGCGCAGTAGGAGATTTTGGAGAAGAGAGCAGAGATGCGGCGCAACGAAAGGATGGACGGAGGAAGAAGAAGACTATATATAGGGAACTGGCGAATCGACGCACCGTTGGATGGAATAATTGTGAGATGGATCCTTTAAACGTGGCTAAAGGGGTAAATGCGTATTTTATCTGTGAAGGAACGGAACAGACGCTACAGTGTGGCTGCCAGAAAAGGCGGAGGACGTGTGTCCCCCACTTGCACGACGTGTCAAATCGATGCGGGTTTTGAGCCCGTAGGATAGAGAGAGAGGACAGTGCTCGTGTCTTCCCGATACAGTGGCCGTGGCTTTCGTCAGCACTGTTGTCACCTTGCCAAGAGAAAATCTCGGCTGTAAAGGTAGTGAAATTGGCGACAGTAAAAGATTATTTCGAGAGCCTTTGATCAAATACAAGTTTTTGATCAAATGCTCGGGGGCTACTTTTGAAAAGGAAGATTTCGAGTATAACAAAATAGAAATGGCGAGAGCCTATGATCAAATGCAAGCATTTGTCCATAGCGTCGGGGGCTACTCCCATCGGGAGCGCTGGTCGCGCACCCGATAAAGATAAAAGAACTCGGCAACATGACAATATAGCGACAAAGGTTATTGAAGTGATGAGCCTACAACCAAGTACAAGTCCTTGGCTGTAGCCTCGGGGGCTACTCCCATCGGGAACGCTGTTTGCGTGCCCGATGGCATTATGAACAGTATAATAAGCATATTTTGAGTTATACAAATAACTTTCCATATACTCCCATCGGGAAGATAATATAAGTCATCCGTGACTCAATAAAATGTGCTATTTCAACAGCCGAAAAAGCACTCGAAAATATATTCTCAGAGCGCCAAAGCTGCGAATAATCTCAGAATGCCGCAAAACTTTACGAAGGTAAGACCCCAGATCCGTTCTGAGCAGCGTGGCACCGTCTCTGACGTCGGTTTGCTAATTTTTCCCGTATCAACAGATACGAAGAAAAATCCTAACGGACGCGTTAGGTATCCGATAAAACATGACTGGGACTCGACAAATGGTAAGACCTTAAGCGGCGCATGTCGAGTTAACACCAGTATCTCGAGATCATGTCCAGGGACGTGATCTTGAAGTAGGTTTTTGCGGATTGCCACTAGAGCAGTTAACTAGTACCTGATCCGTCAGATGAACTAGCCCCAATTACCATTATCCCTGTATAATATATAAACATTTGTCTAAAAATATATGATGGATTGAAAGGTTGTTTAATGATTATAAAGGTGGAGATTTTCCCTGATTCTTCGATTCAAGCAAAATCTCGGGGGCTACTGACATAGGCATCCCCAATGGACCTGCCGAAGAAGGTACCCGAGGTTTACTGGAGGCCCACGAGTCAAAGAATATGAAGCCTGGAGGACCAATTAGTATTAAGGAAAGATAGACTTATATTAGGAAGATCGACTTGTAATTATTACGGGACGGGTCAGAAACCCTCCCGGACTCTGTAACTTGTGTATTACGAATACCTCGGCTCCGCCTCCTATATAAGGGGGAGTCGAGGGACAAAGAAAGGATCGACTCATTGTTTCATGCAACCCTAGTTTCATAATCGTTGAGCACTTTTCGGCTGAAACCCTCGAGATCTGCTTGCCCTCTACTTCCAACTAGTAGTAAACCCTAGTCTACAACTTGTAGGCATTGATAAGTTAATCCCTTGTCAACCGCAGCCTCCTATTTCTTGGTGTGGGGTGTGATAACATCGGTGCTACATACTCTTAGCGAATTCGGTATTCCATGCCCGAACGAAATACATCGAAGTTGACTATCACTTTTTGAGGGAACGTGTCATTCAGAATCTACTATCTCTTCGAAGAATCAACTTGCAGATATCTTCACCAAGCCATTGCCTCTACCACAGTTCGAGGCCTGCAGGCACAATCTTACCCTTTTAGACTATTTAGGAAGTGGCTAAAATTGAGGGAGGGTACCAGACTGTATAGCTTTTGTATATTGTACATGTATCTGTCCATGTCTATTGTAACGTACCTCTGGTACCTCCTATAAATATATGTGATAGGCCACCCCTAGAGGGTTGAACCAGTCCCTCAAAATACTTTGTTCCACACTGCGACACCGGCCGCGCTGGATTCCGCTGCAACGGCTGCAGCGGCGTAGGCTCCCGGTACCGTTGTGACGCCTGCAACTTCGACCTGCACGAGTTCTGTGCGACGTGCCCAAAGACTGCGCCGTTCTCCATCCACGGTCAGCATACGCTCACGCTCGAGCGAGCTGTGTTCGCCGATGACCCACGGTTATGCGACCTGTGCGGCACATCTGTTCGGGGCATGCACTACTGCTGCCGCCTGTGCGGCTTCGACGTGCACCCCGTGTGTTCTCAGCTGCCAGTCACGACTGTCTCGCCCCTGCGCCCGGCGCACCTACTCGTGCTCACCGTGACCACGCCGGTCAAGTGCACACGCTGTAGCACTAGCTGTGTGTGGCGGTACTGGTGTGTTCCCTGCAAGGTCAACTTGCACCCCAGGTGCTTGCTCGGGACTGACCAGACGCCGCTACTCATTCCCGAAGGCATGTAGACTGTCAACAATTGCATCTCAGGTGTGTATGCATCAGGATCAGGTTAACTTGATTGTCGAATAAGTGATATTGTCAGTCGAAAACTTTTGTGTCGACATCATGTCGTGCCACACCTATCTTTCATATGGGTATTGTTGCATACGTATTTGTATATGTATTTTATTTCCCTGATTTTATATCAATGAAGTCATGCAAGCAAACCTCTCAATTCATGCATTTTGGTTTATTTACTTGTTTGCGACACCTGAAGCTCAATACTTTGCTGTTGCCCAGAAGTGCATTGGCACCCAAAATCATTATTTTCCATGATGTAATCTCTAAAAGACTTTGTTTTGATGTGGGCATTCAATGGCTTGACACCGCATTGGCCTAACACCAACTAGATTTAGATGTGCGCCTTGGCGCACGATCCCGTGAAAATCGTGTTTATGCAAACTTTGTATAAAAAAAACAATAGAAACATAAGACATTGATTAAGATTACTGATGATGTCTTGAATGTCATTGTGGATTGAATTGCATATGTAATAAGTATATTTATAAAGTAACTCAATGAAAAGCACACAACATTTGGGAAAACCAGGGGCACACGATAACACCATTGTTCTCAATACACATTGAAATTTTGCACACTCAAAACAAAAGTATGCTTTATGAGATATAATTTCGTAGGTTATGGTTTAGCACTTTAGCCTTTTGTTTTGAGTTTTAATATTGTTGTTTTATATTTAACTAAGGAGGGAAAAAAAAATCATATCCACTTAATGTACTGAGTCCTGACCTCTCGTCCTCTGACGCCCAGGGCCAGACTGCCAGAGCCACACCAGCACACCAAAGAGTTAGACACATCCGACTACTGCCACCACCTCTGGTCCTCTCAGGCTGATCCCCTTTTTGCTTTCTCTCCCGTGACGCTACTGCCACCACCTCTCGTCCTCTGAGTCTGATCCCCTTTTTGCTTTCTCTCCCATCACACTACTGCCACCACCCCTCCTCAATCCCAGCCAGGTGAGCATCAATCGATGCAGGGGAGCACACTGCAATGCTATTCATGGCATGCACCACCGATTCTTCACTACCGGCATGTCCCGCCGATGTCCTTCTGCCTTTGCTCATGCTCCGTGGATCCACGAAGTAGCAGAAGGTGAGGATACGTTACCATCGCCACTCAGGCGAAAGTGGATGCATACCCGCCTGCAGAAATGAAGCTCCAAAACTCGAGCTGGATGCACCACCACACCATTCTTGAGGACAGTAGCTGCAAGCCTGCAACCCTGTCCGTCCAGTTGCTGCTCGAAAAAGGCGAATAAGGCACTATGGGCACAGGCCCGCCCATTGATGTGCAACCTCTCTAACAACATCGGAAATAAGGTTTCATTCTTCACTTGTACCTATCTCACTCTCTAATTCTGCATATCGGAATTGGTCCCGAGTTTCTTTTATGTTCTCTGTGTGTGGTGCCGAGTTTCTTCTATATTCCCTGTGTGATTTGTTCACTCTCCTTGTACAGAGATGGCTGAGACCTGAAAAACAATCACTTCAACATGATCATGCAGCCAGCAGCGCAAAAGAATGAATGTAAAGAATCACATGTATATATGCCAGCTCATTTTTTTATCCTTCATAATCTTTATTAACTCGTTATAAGTTGAACATGCCATTCATACACAACATTTATTAAAAGACGTACCATCATGATGCAAAATTCCACTCTTGCAACCAGATTTTGCATGTGAACACGACAATATAATAGATCACCGTGGGAAGCAAATGTGAGAAAACAGAAATACTGGTTTGCAGGTTATGGTAATAGAACCGAAAAGAGTTGTCTATAAGCTGTGTATGTAATAAATATCTATGCTTGCAAAGATTATTTCTTCTTATTTTAGCTTCAAGAAAGCTTAAACTATGACCGGAAATAAGTGAGAGTTCAAGAAATTATTCAGAGAAATTATTTCTTGATTAGATAGACATTTAACTTACAGAGGAAGCAAAAAAAATTATATTCGGGTATCTTGATTCTGCAAAACTGTATAATCTTCATTTAGTTTTTTTAGACTTTTTTAAATAAAGCTTATAATTCTGGCAAGTGTAGAATGCCAGCCAACTTACTGACCTATGTTTTTTTTTTTTTTTGAAACGGAGGCAAAAGCTTTGCCTCATTCATTAATTAAGAAGGAGGTGCCGAGTTTTTAGGAGAAAACCGGGCGAAAACCATAACAACAGGGCCGAGCCCACATAAACCACACCCACACACAACCAAGCCTAACAAGGACCCAAACAACAGGGCCGCACCCACACTAGCCAACACAAAGAACCACATGGAGACACGAATGAACTCCAACACGACACTTCAACGCCGGCAAAGACATGCCATGACATCGGGGGTACCCATCAATCAACCGCGGATGCAGGAAAGGTAGCAGCCAAGGTGGCGAGAAAATCGCAAACCTCTCTAGCGACGACACCGCCGGACACTGTTGCCTCCAAGCCTGACTTAGCAACCCCAACATCAAAAGGAACCACATGCCTCACTTCCTCGACGGAAGGAGGCATAACCTCACCACCATGCAACTCCAGGAGCTCAGGCACCACAGATGAATCCCCACACAACTCATGAAGCTCAGGCGTGATCTCAACCACCGATGACTTCTGCTCCTCGGAGCTAAGTGGAAGCGAAGCCTTCACGGCGGCGAGCTCCTGCCCACCAGAGGAGCATGTCTCCGTCGGCTCCAAAGAAACAACAGCATGTGCCAACAACATCTTGAGACTTGCAACCTCTTCACGAAGGGGACGAGACGCCTCCTCGACACGGTTAGCAACCAATTGAGCGAGCTCCAAGCGCAACAAAGCAAACCGGCACTGGAGGTGAGAGTCGAAACAACGGTTGCTGTTGAACTCCTTGCAACAACTTGGAGAAGGCCTTGGAGGCGATGTTGTAGGCGACGACGAGTGGCACACGACCTCGGCCCAACTCCTGGATGCCGAGGGACGACGTGGTTGTGCGGGCGGAGAGCGGCTCGGCTCACAAGGAGCACGTGCCTCCGGAGGACGTGCACGAGCGTCCGGGGAGCGAGAACGAGCGGCGGGGAAGCGCGCACGGCAGAATCGCTCCCGATGACCAGGACGACGACAGCGGATGCACCCGAAGGGCGCACGGCAAGAGCTGACTTGGTGGTCACGCTCGAGGCACCGAAAGCATCTTCCCCGAGCCCAACGCTTGAAGGCGAGGCTACGCTCGAGGCCCTCCTTCCGAAGCAAAGATGATGGCTCGCAGCTCGGGCGGCCGCCTCGACCAACCTGCACCCAGTCATCATCGACACCAAGAGCATCAGCAAAAGCGGAGAGGCCACTGCAAGGCTCCGCAGGCACCTCCTCAACATGTACCGAGCCGACCAATGGCGACCGCGGAGCCAACTCTTCATCATCATCGTCCTCGTCAGAGCCCAAAGAAGCAACCCAAAGCAAGCTCGGATTCAGCAGTACATCGGCAAGGGGCACCTCAGCAGGGCCGCCCGAGCCAATCGGCGACAGAGACAAGGAGCCGAGCCCCTCGACCAACACGGCAGGGTCACTGGCCAGAGAGGAGCTACTGGTAGCTGTCGGCGTCATCAGGGCCAACACCTCCTCGTCGGAGCCGTCATCATCGCTATCTTCATCAGAACTTAGAGAACCATCACAGAGCATTGCATCAGCAGGAAGGAGCACATCGGAGGATATGGAGCCTTCCATGGTAGCCTTTTCAGCGACGCCGGCAACAACAGCGTGAGCTGTGCCAAGGGCAGCTGCAGCTGGACAAGGAGTCTGATGCAGAGTGACCGGCGACGGAAGTGCACTTGGACAGGCAGGTTCGCCGTCGGGAGAAGCACCGACCTGCGCGGGCATAGGCGCTGCAGTCTCCAAGGATGATGACGGTGGCAGCAGGCCAGAGGCGACATCTGCAAGCGCAGTGGCAGCGCTGAGCGTCGGGCCTGGAGTGGTTGTCGTCGCAGGCCTGGAGACGGCCTTGCCCGAGACGACCATGCCGGCATTCTCCTTGCGAAACCTGCCCGCAGGAGGAAGCCGCGACGAGCGACGGGGGGACGAGGTCGAGCTCATGGCGGTGGTGCCGGTCGAGGCGGAGCGACGACGCGGCCCGCGATGGGACGCGGAGTCGCCGAAGGTTGCAGGGAAGATTGCCGGGGAGATGGAGCTCGGCAGCCTCCGACGCAGGCTTCCGAGGCTGGACTGGAAGGTGGGAGAGAGAGAGGGCGTGTAGGGGATCCCGGATCTGGCCTCAGCAAGGGTGGAGGAGGCCGGAGAAGGCAGATCAGCGCGGCGGCGGCAGGGCACCTACCTGGGCACGGCCGCGGTCGCGAGACATTTTTCCCCTCAGTTTTACTGGATGTTCTTTACTGACCTATGTTGTTGGCAGTCTGTTGAGTGCCGAGCACGGCGGTGGCTGCAGGAACACCAATCAAAAGCAGAAGATGAGAAGCCCCGCCGGTAGGTACCGCTAGAAAAGAAAAACTATCGGCGGGCACCAGGAGACATGAGAGAAGCTCCACCTGAAAATGGTAATTCATGACAAAATTCAAGTGTACACCGACAATTGCCCATTAACAAACATACAGGTACTTGTATTTTCAGTCTTAAGATGGTACTACTTCATTACTCAGGTAGTTAGCATAATGACTGATCCTTCTGCTTGAATGCTCGCATATATTTCCACTTCAGTTATAAGCCAATTTCTTAAAATGTGAAAATATGTAATAGCAATTTTTTTAAGCATGAGAGAAACATGAATAGTAGCACAAAAGCTCAAGACCTCCAGCCAAGTAGTAACCAATCTAAATGATTAAGCCAAATGGGAACAATTACCATGTTCAAACCAATATATATTATGGAGGAAATATTATGTAACTGAGAAAACAAAGTTAGATGAAACTGTAGACTGCATGTGCAATGTGGGGACCATATGCCTGCCAAAAATATGGTAGGTTTCTTCACAAATGAAATGGCATAATATTGTTAACTCGGTAACTTCTATGTCATGAATTTCTTAGATGGTTCAAACAATATTAAAACAAATTACTTAATGATTTTCGTGAAGAAAATAGCCCAAGCAGTCTCAAAAGTGGGATCAACAATTGATGGCAAATGAAAATAATTATCTGCATTTCACTGTAAATATTACGAACCACTATTGTGAAAACCAAATAACTTGGAAGAAGACCTTGTGATCGAGATCAAGGCAAAAGTAGTACTATCTTACATTCACAAATGTGGCGCAGTGTGTTTTTTCGCATGTAGGTATTGCTCATCGGTATGCTTATGTAGCACAAATGCAGAACAAGCATTATTGCTCGTCACTATATACTTATGTAGCATCGAAGCAGAAACTAAAATATACAAATATTTTATAACGAATCTAGAGGAAAGGCATAACTTAAAGAATAAATATCAAGGAATATACTATAACACCCAAATGAACCAAATGGCAAGCGTCTTACCAATTAGTTTATGTGTGCATAGTGAGCTGGAGAAATGAACTGCGAACAATGAAACACCAAGAATAAGTCAATCTGGTGGACTTAAACCTAAGAAGCTATTAAGCATGGGAAGTGAGATTATTATTACAAAAACTCAAAACTCATCCGTGACCAAGTAGTCTATGTGTTTTTATAATTAGGACAAAGGACGGAGACATACCATCATTTCCATAAAGTTAACAATTTAAATGAGATAGCAAGAACGCATCACATATATATTTAGGTATTTCTCGAAAAAAATATTATTACACACACACATCAAAGTTGTCTAACAGATTCTGCCACAAACCAAGTCACAAACTAACCCGTGATCTCTCCAAAATACACAAGATCAAAGCCAGGTTAAATGAATGCTACGATATGATATACCTGAATCGGAACGGTTATATTTTAGATAAGCAAAGAAGCAATTGACCAACTGACCTCCAGGGGCAATTTTCTATAATAAATGGAACAAACAACATAGATGGAGTTTCATAATGGAAGAGACGGAGTGTACCGCATAGAATAAACAAAAATATAAAGCATGAACATATACGAACACAGGCTAATATTTCCAGATATTTGTAATGATTAACTTTAGATAGAAACAACTTTGCCATCCTCCAAAGCAGTGTACCTTTAAATATCTTTATTATAAACACCCCCAATGGCACCTTGTAAAAGAATATTTTGCCTCCTCGTCCCTTAAGCCCTACATCAGTTAGTAAATGCATAAAGCATCAAATATAAGTAATTAGATCATGGCCAGGTAACATAAATCAACAACCTAACAAGGAAAAAATCTAAATCGGCCAAAAGAGCTACATGATATTACATGATATAACGACACTTGCAATGAAAAAAATCCAAATCATTTGAAAGAGCTCCCATTCGATGATGCACTCCAGGATAACATAAGTTCTTTATTTACTTCCGATGACCTACAATGGTGAGAATACTAAAAGAAAATGTAGCATCAACAAAATAGGAACATATTTTAGCCTGCTTAAAGATAAAACCGCACGGAAAAATATATAAATTACTTTTCATCACAGTGCATGAATGTTATATTTTAACTGGGGAGAAGAATGGAGATGACTCTTGACCTTAGATGAATATTAAAAACCACGAGCTTGTAGCTGTTTTCTTCTCCTCTTCTCTATCCACTCTCCGCCACCACAATAACGACACCCCACCGGAGCTCTGAGGACACGCTGCCAAACTTGAGGATGGTAGGAAAAAGACAAAACCAAACCATAAGAAATAAAACTAAAGAAGAATATTTCACAGGAAAATTTACACCTTCAGTAGACATGTTCAGCTATCCTTCTTAACGCATCATCTCGCCGAAGAGCAACACTGCATGACAATGGATCATACATCAGGAAGTCACAATTAGAAATGTAAAAGGGCATAGTTTTAATAGGTCGATCCAGTATGACTCAATTGGTTAGATATCAATACACCAATGTTCTGTGACAACCTTTGTCTGAACTCCAAGTCAAGCTCATCACAAACATGAAAAAGAGATAAGTTCCATCAAACACCTTGCACCAACATCTAGACACTTAACTAAGCATCTCTTCTCAACAACAAGAAGAAACATGAGAAAGAAGACATTTTCTTATCAGCAATGAAACTGAACCAAATATGAACGATACTAAGCAGGAGAAAAATAACACCACATGTATTGGTGCTTGTCAAGATCACGCATGGTTTGCACCTGACAGAGTTTTGGTGAGGAATAAAAGGGTACCAAACTGAACATTTGCAGCAATAATAACAAAAGCACCATTGGCTTTGAAAATGCATCAGGTTTAACATGCCATTAAATAGAACAGGTAACTAATTCAACGTATATATATAATAGATAAACATGCGGAGATCTGAAACAGGGAAAAATATTTTACCTGACAGTGAGATGGGAACAACAACCAACCCACAACTGTAGATAGCCTGAAACAAACAACAATGGCAAAAAACATATCAAAAGGTAGACATGAAAAGACCATAAAATATTTCTCGACCCTTCTATTTGATTGTTCTGTGTAACTGAAACAAACAACATTGGCATTTATCACATCACATGGAAAATGAAAAAAAATACAGCAGACATGTCTAATCTCCAGACTAAGCAACGGTATTCAGAAAATTTCGTAATATCAAAAACTCCACACATTTTAGCGCTTCTTAATAAATCGCTGGCACATCCAGTGATGCGGAATCGAAGATAAAATACCTCCATCACTAATAACAACGGTCTCTGTGCTTCTTACAGGATATACTAATTCACCGGGCAGAGAAACAATAACTATCAAGATGGGGTTCCGAGCCTAGTTGGGCCACCATGAGTATTTAGGATAGTTTCTTTCTAACATGATATATATATCAATTCACCGGTCAAGAAACACTAGCTACCACGCTGGGGTTCCAAGCTAATCCCCAGAAACCCAAAAAACCGATCTGTCATCGCAAGCTAGTACACACATGAATGTCTTGAGAAAAATAACTGAAAGTGCTAGCACCAAAGAACAGTACCAGCATACAGTTGAGAAAAGCTATGTCGGCACCGCATACAATAAACAGGTGTGTATAGCTGGCTAGAGGAAAGCTTAGGTTCATAGAAAAGATCTGAACCTATTACTTCTGTAAGCTCACAAGGAAGGACAGTTTGATCTGCAGAGCTGCTTGTCTGTTAAGCTACCACGAGAAGCAGTTGCAAGCCTATTGTACGGCACAAAAAGAGAGAGTTGTAGGAATACCTTATTTCATTAATTGCTGATTAAATTAAGAAAAAGTATTTTGCCACCGGAAAATCAGCCAATGTTTGGCATGCCCACACTTATAAAATAGTTGGCTTGCAGTATCTATACATATCTGCCCGTGAAATCGTAGGCTGCTATTATGAGCCACCATACTTCTGCTGTTCAAAATCCCATCCTATTCAGAGAATGTGTATAAGTCTGACGCACATTGTATGATATACCAAAGAAGATAATATAGGAAACAAATAGTTGAGCTGCTACCTTAAATATTCAATATCTGAATCAATATTCTAATGCTACAAATCCTACAACAGCTTCTTGCACACCAATTGAAGCTACAAATCCTACAGAAGATTAACATGTCACCGATACCAATTGAAACTCTCTGCGATATATAGGAAGATGTTGTGAGGCGAGGAAACACACACATATCACATATATAGGAAGGGAAATTGAAATAAAATCAACATGGCGGAGAGCTCTTGGTGATGCAGATTTGGAAAGCACATTGGTAAAAAGCTTATTTTACATGAGTGAATATGTTAGTGACCCGTTGATGCTCCTACCCAAACCCAGACAACCTTTTGCTAAATAAATAAAAAAACTGACACAATGCAAAATGCAGAACATATAGCATCTCAGGACCAATATATTTGGATAACCTACAATGCATTTTCAGAAAACAAATAATGGGCAGGGGAAATAAATAAATGGTGGTCTACTCACACCAGCAAATATTGTTTGATTATAAATTCCATTGACATATTTAGTCTTCTAAATGACATGTTCATTGGTCGATATCAAAGTTAGGAAACCCAACAATAATCATAAGTGCATATAATGAGGAAACTATCTTGATAAAAAGGATATCGAAGAAATCATTTTATTTTCCTGCTAACTAAAACTCATGAGTATAATAATAACAATCTTAACAGAATGTTGTCAAGACACAAAGTTACATGGAATGGTGAATAATAAAACATTGACAACTGGGTATGTGGAAAAACTCATATTTTTATATAAAAAATTACATTAAATGGCTCAAGCTTTTATCTTAAGGTTCCATCCCGCAGCAATGGACCAATTCATGATTCAATACACCTCACTTATGGCCAAACCGCCCAAAGTTAATATTTTCTGGATCCAATGCAAGCATCAAGACTGTACCTTTCATAAAATGCATGCAGTTGTCCATGTAGTTGGTAGGTAAAATATGGTCTCTGTTTTCTGATCCACATCTCCCTAGCAGCATATGTTTATCCCATTTTCTCACATGGCATTCACGTATTGGCAAGATATGAGGAATTCTCATTTATATGCAAACTCCTTTTTCTTCAAGAATGAAATAATAACAAAACATATCAGAGAACATGATTAACTACACAGGTTGTCAGAGTTGGAAAAATCACTACTCAAATAGACTATATGCCTCAGACTTGATAATTTCTTAAACAATCATAATATCCTAAAAATCAACCAAGCTATATGGTAAATTTGCTATATATAAAAATAAGCGAACTATGTGTGGATATAGCTGCAGTGATTGTGTACCGTTATCTTAGCTAGGATTTTCATCAAGCACCATGTATACCCATATAAAAATGGATGAAGCACCATGGGCTAGCAGAGGGAGGAAAATTGGTCCATCCAACGCTGAAAACCAAAACCATCATCCTATTAGCGAACCAATCAAAGCGAACCATGTAGGTATAAACGACAGAATCCGATACACAAATATTAATTTACGTATAGCAAAATTGGTAGTCACTATCTAAAACCTTTGTGCTCAATTAACTTCTAGTTTGAATAATTATTAGTAGTCACCACAAATTCAGTCAAATAGCCAATTTACATACGCAAGTATTAAAATAAATTTAGGAAAAATAAACCAGAATATGTATTGAATGCAAGAACCTAGTGATCTCAGGTCAATCCAAATATCAAAAGCGTAAACAACCTAGTGGATAAAGGCTGGAGTGATGTAGCGCCATTAGTCCCTTCCTCGCCATGTTGCTAAAAATGAAATAGCTGCAAGTCAATCGCCTTTACCAATTCAGAGACCAATTAATGCCTAGTTAAACCTCCTTTCACGCTGCCTTCATTGGCTGGAAGGCAAACACAAGGATGACCGAAAGTCAGATCGAGAAAATCAATAAAAGCTTCCACTGCAATATTTGTGTCAAACATCTTCTAGGCAAAAAAAATAAAGATGTTGGGGATTAAGTAGAGAGAGATGGGAGATCAGGAAGAAGATATGAAAGATACCCTGGCTTGTTGACCTCGTTCATCAAATGTGGTCCTCCACTGAATGAATGCAGGGCAGGATGAACATGAGCAGCAGCAGCAAAACGAGCGGCAACCCATAAACAATTTGTCTAGAGCTGCCTGGCCGGACAGTCTCCGTGCACGGCCGAGATGGCCAGGTGAGGAAGGCAGAGGAGGTCAGACCTGTGTCTCCTTGGAACCTCTGCTGGATGTGCGGCCACCGCTCACGAAGGAGAGGCGGAGCTCTTCATGACCGGGGAAGAGGCGAACTGGTCGAGATGGAGGAGCAGGAGAGGAGGCAGCGAATCGGCGGTCGTCTCGATGCGGCGGCCGGCACTCGTGCGGTTCCCGCGCTGAACTCCTGGCGGCGGGGCTGGGGGCTCTGCGAGGCGGCGGCGCGGCTAGGGGATCTGTGAGGGGAGGCGGCGGCGGGGCTGAGCCGCGCGAGGCGAGGCAGCATGGCTGGGGGGCGCGAGGCAGAGGGGATTGGGGAGAAGAACGTGGCGCAGCGGCGGCCGCAGTCGCCGGCGGCGAGAAGCAGGGGCGCCGACGGCGGGGAGTGGGAGCGGCGGCTGCGGGAGCGGGAGAGGCGGCGACGCGCCAACGCCGGGCCGGATGGGCTTCATCGACCCGTGGATAAAAAGCGGGTCGCGCGAGGGCCTCGCGTCCTGGACTACTCCACTAGTGAAAAAACGAACGGTCCTGATTTGCTTGAGACGAGATCGAACGGTCCCGATGCTCAAAACGCTGTGAGGCTCCCTATGGGGGGCATCATATATACCTTTAGATGTCACATGATGTTTATATTCAAGTTAAATGCCAATATTGTTCTTTGCTTATTCATATATTTGGAACCCATAATTGACGGTTTTATCATTCTTGCCACTATGACCAACCGCATACTGAAAAACACTATTTGGCCGATTAGTTTTGCAACCCTTTTATCTCTCCTGGTTAGTCTTTAATCAGTTCTACCATTGAAGAGTGTGGAGTGGGGCAATAGCGGGTGAGCTGGACAAGCGCCGAATTTTGACACGATGTATACTGAAATTTGGCATGATATGCGCTAAGATATCTCAGTTTTGGACAGCATCTAGACAAATAATTTTCCTTTAGTAAGAGAAGCTGATCCAATCCCAGAAGCATTAGCATCTGTAGATCGTGGTGATTTTGTGTGACGTTCCAAAACCGATACCATGAGGATTTCAGCAATTTCGTTGAAATCCGCACGTATCGATTCTAAGACGTCCTCCTACACGACGTGTGCGACTAATCACACACGTGATGAAAGAGAAATTACCACGAGCGGTTACATTACAATAGGTTTAAAATAGAGCCCACAAGAAACATATATGAAAATAAGAACTCCAATAAGTCAATAATACAAATATACAATACAAAGATCCGAATCATATAGAAAGTCAAATGCGTCCAAGTACGAAAACACAAATTGGATTAAGAGTCCTGAAGATAACCAGTGGCGTCCATAACTCTGCCTAGGCCAAGCAGGAAGGGTAACCTTGCCAACATCATCATCTTATACCTGTGAAAGTTGGGCCAAGGGTTGCCGTCAAAAGGGGGAGGAGACAAAAGAGAAAGAAAGACGAGAGTAAGTACCAAGGCACGTACTTAGCGAGACTAGAGCGGCTATGCTCGCTGGTGGGATATTATTGCCCGACTATATGGTGGGTTTACGGGAGAAAAATTAATCCAATAGAGACACGCTACAACTTTCATCTAATAGAGGAGGTAAGAGGGCGCATAAGGTAACAATTCTATACTCTGCAAACATAACCCAACTGATGCATTCCTCCTTCGCAAAGAAACAAGTACTAAGAAGGGCACTCACACTGCTGACAAGTTTTAATAGATATAGGTTGTAGTAATGCTATATTACTGCACAAGTTATTAACAAATTACTAACAATAAGTATATGGTGGTTGTTCTATGATCGAGTTAAACAACTCCAAGTCGTCCATAACCGCGGACACGACTTATCGATAAGATCTACACCCTGCAGGGGTTGCCCAAATGTAACAATACGCATGCTCGACCCCACTTAGCAAGTGCGGAGTCTCACAACAAGAACGTTCAAAGTTCAACAAGAAAGTCTAGGGGGGCCACCCGACTAAGCTACCCGTGATGAAGTTTGGCCTTACTCCGAAGCGGACTCAGGGTTTGCGTTAACGACTAGGTGTGCAAACCACACGCTTCGCTAAACATTCCGCACGGTACAATACATAATATTAACCATCCGAAGGCAACAGTAGGTAAACACCCGAAGGCAACAATAAGTAAAGCATAGCATACATGGCATAGACAAATAAAACCAAGGTTGTGCCCCCTTTTCAACATACTTGAGAAAAGGTAATAGGTGAGGAGGTTCCCAGTAGTAATCCCCACGCACGAGTAGAGTGCTCAATTTCAAAACAGATAATAAGAATTCGGGTCCTAGGGTATATTAGCGAGACAAACATCCGATGCTTTCACAAATGGGGCTCACAGATGTCACTGCTTAGCAATTTTAGTTGTTAACATTAAGTAAACCATGAGTATCTCCACCAACTGATATAGCATGTGATATCCTCCCAACAACCCAACATATCCCGATAACATATCGAGATAAACAACAGAACGCTATACACGCGCTATGACTCGCAAGGCTCAAACAACAAACAACGGCTATATGTAGCTGCGAGGTAACGCGGCTCATATGGGTAAAGGTTGAATAGGACACTAGTCTCGATCAGAAACACGACATAAAGATAGCAGGAGAGCAACGAGAGTAAAACTGTAAAATAGGTGAAGGAGGTGGCCTCGCCTGTGAAAAGTTGTCGAAGAACTTATCGTATCTCATATCAACACTTCGTGATCCTATCCGAGAAGAAGCAAATGCCGGAACAAACAACGGATGCAAGACTTACTACTATGGCAAAAGAATCAGCATGTCAGGATATGATATGCATGACATGCCAACGATGATGCGATGCAACTTATCCAAATTAATCGGAACCGGAGTTCGGGCAAACAACTATTAGGTTCGATTTATTTATCTACCCCGCAATATTAAATGTTATTAGCATGTCATAAATATGACATGGGTAAGCTACGCAAATTTAAATGGAACCGGGGCATAATGAATAATTCGCGCACAATTTCGTATTTAGTTATTAGGTGGATCACTATTTAACCCGAACAACCACATATGCAATATCGTGCAACATGATTTTAATGCAATAAGATAGATGCCATATTTATAAAACAGGTTTTGTTAGGATTGGGTTCTCACGGTATCGGAACAAAGATGGTCGCCGGATTGAAGATGAAGAAGATGAAGCCAAAGTCTTGGTCTTCAGATCCGTGAAAGAGGTCTTGGTGTTCCAGCTTCGATTTGTCGATTTGTCGATGGCAAACTTGAGTCCATACTCGTGTTCTATGGGTGGTGTCCATGAAATGGAGGTATCGAGCTTGGGTTTCTCGTTGCAGAACATGGTGGGTACGGGTTGACATCGAGGTGGATTTTGAACAACACCATGAGGTACACGCGTCGACGAGAGCAAACTGTAGTCCAGCAACGACAAGCAAACACGGGTGTGAGCACGTTACGAAACAAGGCACACGCGGGGACTAAGGCATAGCAGCTGGGCAACGACCTTGAAGAAACATCAGCCCATGCATCATTGACTGCTGCTGCTAGAGCTGGCACTCGAACCTGGGGAAAACAACAGCCTTGGCGACAACCCGATGTCGGCAGGAGCAGGGTGCGGAGGCGACGCAGGCAGGTCGGAGAAGAACTCGAGCAGGACATGGGCGCCGGGGCGTTGATGTTGTGACGTTGCTGCACGCAGAAAGCTAAAACAGCGGCTCGGTGGCGATGCGAACGTGGCGAGGTCGGGGCGGACCTCGCAGACGCGCTGATGCGCTCGGGAACACGCAAAAGAGGGCAGCGGTGACGCGCTACTCGGGGAGACCCGCTCGGGAACGGGCTCGTGTAGGCGACGCCGGGGAGAAGGGAGGAGCAGCAGGGAGAAGCGTGGTCGACGAGCCGATCGTGGCGAGCTCGAGAAGGCGCCGGAGGGAGCAGGCCGCGGGCGCCTAGGCCAAGCAGAGGCACGGGCGGCGCGGGACAAGGAAGGCGCGGCCGAAGGAGCAGGAGGTGGCGGGGACGACGGGCTAGCGGTCTGGAGAGGACGAGGTGGAGGCGACGGGGAAAGGGGAGGTGCGCCGGTGGCTGGGACGAAGCGCGCTCGGGTCGGGCCAGAGAGAGGCTTAGAGAGAGAGAAAAAGAAAGACTGGAGGGGGTGAAGGAATGAAAATGCCTTGATTCTACATCCATCCGTGATAATTTTTCGTAAGAGTTTGCCCACGGGTGTAGCATTGTTGGTGAAGGAAAGAGGCCAACAGAGTGGGTGTGGAGTAGAAAAAGGATATACTACCTCCGTCCCACCTTACAGAGCCTACGCGTATTCCAAGATCATCAATTTAACTAATATAATATTTATTTTATACTATAAAAATTATACCATTAGAAAATATAAGATCTGAGCTTTCTAATGATATATATTTTTGTAGTACATATGTTATATTACGTTGGTGAAATTAGCAACCTAGAGATAAGTGCATGACCTGTAAACTGAGACGGAGGGAGTAGGAGGGCTGGCTGGGTAGTTAGGGTTTCTCCGGGTGGGCTAGATGGGCTTGGTGGATCGGATGGTTGGGCTGCCGACTTGGCCTGGTCGGTTGGCTGGGGCTGCCTCTTCCCTTTCTTTTTTATTTTAAATTTTTTTTTATTGTTTTTCCTGTTTTGTTTAAAAACATTTTGGGATAAGCAGAAAAAATATGGTTTTCATTTTAGGATAAAGAGAGAGAATAATTTTATAATAAAACAGGGTTTAATAAAATTACTTTTGGGTAGAATAATATGCATGATGATATGATGATGATGTATAAAACAAAAACCATGGCAAATCTAATAGAGGTATTATTCTGGACCGTTACATTTTCTCAAAGGACTATATGTGCAAAGGACAGTGAGAAGAATGAACATAGCCACATAGGCATACCTTGCAGAACTAGGGACTACCGGTTCAGGTTCCTTCTGGTTTTCCATATGCTGCTTCTCCAAATGCTAGCTACATAAAACTATTTATAGTGGGAGTATCGTAAGTATTATCATGTATAACATGCTGACAAAAATTAGATGTGGTACAACAATTAATAACGAGATAGGTGAGAGTGATATCATAAGCACATACCGAAAACTAGAAATTTTAATGTCGAATATATCATGTACACATATTTACTTTGAAATTTTACAAAATATTAAATATAATGAAATTATGATACTACATCATGGTACTATACATTGTACGGTGATATTATAAACTAGTATCATATATACATGATACTAGTAACAATACATTTAGAGTTCCTTTGTATGCGACCACAATCACCGCAACGCCTTCACTTTCTCTTGCTAGCTATAGCTAGCCTGCCTCCTTGGTGGCATCGTGTGCAGAAGAATTAGGTACCTCTGCATTGCAACAACACTCTATCAAGATGAACACTCTATGAAGATGATAATCTTTTGTGGTACTCCCTCCGATCCAATTAGATCGACGCGGAGCATATGCACCTCTAGGTACGGTTGCAACCTAAAAAAAGGTACTAAGGTGGATTGCTTTTGTACCATTTGTACGATTGGTGTATTCTTTTTTCTCTTTGAGATGGATCGGTGTATTCTTTTTGTAGTGTTATAAACGGGGAGCAAGAGAAAAATCGCAGGCATATTGGCTAACACGAATTGGATTCCATCCGACCTATTCCAAGACGCACACGGACTCCAACCGGACTAGACAAGAGATCCGCCCAAATAAATTCGGCGAAACAGAAAGACCTGGCCCTCAGCCACCGCCACTACACGCACCTGCGCACCTCGTCTTCATCCTGCCCGGCGAGTCGGCGACCATGGCCCCTCTCCACCCCGGCCTCCCCGATGAGATCGCCATCTGGGAGATCCTCATCCGTCTGGACCCCAAAGCCCTCCTCCGCTGTCGGGCCGTCTGCCGGGGCTGGCTTCGCGCCACTTCCACCCGCGAATTTCTCGTCGTCCACCACGGCCGCCAGCCCACACTCCCCCTTCTCAATGGCTACAACGGCGATGTCGACGACCGGACACTAGACATTATCCCCTTGGACCACCGGGCACGGCTCGTCGCCGCCGACCAGCTGCAACCTATCGCGCGACTCGACCACAGGCACCCCCTGCAATCATGCGACGGCCTCCTCCTCCTCTGCACCAACGGTACCGACATTAGCAACGGTGGTGCCGACATTAAGAGGCAGTACTCAATCTGCAACCCGGCAACTCGTCAGTATGCTCCCCTACGGCAGATTGCTGACTTCATAGTCATAGCAATGTACCCTCACGGCCATACTGGCGAGTACCGATTACTGTTGTACCCGGCCAGGTTGATGAATGGTAAGCTGGCTCCTGGCCTTCATGTTGGCTTCTATGTCTTCACACTGGGCTCCTGCCAACCACCAAGGCACATCGGGTGGCCGGAGGCTAAGGAAGTGATGCTTGAAAGATATGTGCTATTCCGTGGCAACCTGCATTGGTACATGGAAGTACTTGAGAGCAGCAAAGCGGGCATGATATTGGTGTTCGACACCACGGAAGAATCATTCACGGAGATGCGTGATGCTCCGATTGATCGCGGCGACGCTGACCTGTTTGAAATGGATGGCATGCTCATCCTCGCCAAGTTTAACAATGCAGCGGAAGCCATTGATATCTGGGTCTTGCAGGACTACGAAAGGGAGGCCTGGACTTACAAGTGCCAAATTCGATTGCCGGCTGAAGATATCAGGGCGCAGTTTCAAGAAGTCCACCGTAATTGGGATGTACAGGTGACGTCTTCAGATGAAGCTGTGATCGTCCTAGTCCTGTATGGCCTCTATAGGACACTTCAGATCGACATTGATGGCAAGTTGGTTGCCACTTTCCATCGCGAAGGCCTTTGTTGTGATTTACTCCGTCTCAAACAATCTCTTGTTCCGCATACTTTCTTTCCTGCACTAGAGGGTTATGTTGTGAATAGTTCGCCTTTCATGTGAACTTGTATTCTTGTAAAGGCTGCTTAGTGAGCTTCTTCTCCTCAACATCCAAGATGCTCGTATCCTCATGAGTTGTAGTATGTATAAATTGGACCCGCTATGACCACACTGGCTTATTTCTTGGTGCTTATAAAGTTCACTGTTTCATAGTTGCATGAAATGTGTGCTTGCCTGTTACTATCAGTTAACAATCTACCTGCCACATGTCTTTATTTCATACGGTCCATAGAACTTGCAAGTTAGCCTACGAAAGGGCGATTAACCATAGTGTTTGAGGCTTTGAGCACAAGGCTGAAGCACCGAAAGAATCTTACAGTTAGGTTCTTATCTTGATCAGTGGTGAATCAATCCTAGCAATCCCCTCACTTCAGTTAAAGACTAGAAGGCATCGCGTGTGTTGTTTTAATTTTGGCAGCACCACATTTTTGTTGTTGATTATCATTAGTGGATGTTTCAAATACCGTAGAACATTGATTTTTTTTGCACCACTATACACTGGTGGAAAAAGGGCCTTTGGTCGTGGTTCGCAACTGCCATTAGTCGCGGTTGCGCAACCGCGACCAAATGGGCGTGACTAAAGGCCCCCCCCTTTAGTCGCGGTTGCTTACGAACCGCGACTAAAGGCCCGTCCACGTGGGCGCCGAGCGACCGTCGGGCGGAGGACCTTTAGTCGCGGTTCTTCCGGCCAACCGCGACTAAAGGCCGCCGCAGGTTTAGGGTTTTAGCCCCCCCTAAACCTGCCCCCCTAAACATATTTTCTGTTTAATTTGTATATTGTTTTATTTCTTTTGTGCTTTATTGTAATTTTGAAGGAGTTTCACATATTCTACGGTACTACATATATACATGCATATGAATGTATAATTTCAAACAAATTTGAAATTAGAACCAAAAAGAATTCAAGAGGAATATACAATATATATTCAATATCATCGGATGACCATATACAAGTTTGAACAAGTTTCCATACATAATTTAATGCATGTATAGTTCTACGTCCTCGCAATGGTGTTCTCCTTTAGGATCGAGGACTTCCCTCCTGAACCATCCAGCTAGTTCCTCTTGAAGTGGTCGGAAGCGAGCTTCTGGACTAAGCATCATCCGGAGGTGTTATTCCTCTGAGCATTGAGATTACTCGGAACGCGCTCAGAGGTGTATCTCCGGATCATCTCACAGACATAGTATCCACACAGATTGGTTCCCGGTGGCTGCATATCGCCACCATTCTTAGCCTTTGACCGCATGAAATTTAGCTCTTTTTTGAATTCACCGACCTTTGTATCTTGATCAGTGCTGAATCAATCCTAGCAATCCCCTCACTTCAGTTAAAGACTAGAAGGCATCGCGTGTGTTGTTTTAATTTTGGCAGCACCACATTTTTGTTGTTGATTATCATTAGTGGATGTTTCAAATACCGTAGAACATTGATTTTTTTTTGCACTACTATATAGTTCAGATGTTCCCATAATAACGGACCAATGTAGCCCTATTAGTAATTGCCAAACGCATAATGGTATGAAGGTAAAATCATTGCTTGTAACTACAAATTGGATTAAACCCCACAAGGACTTTGTTAGGGTCTATGTATATGCTTCTTTTGCTGAGTACACCTTAGTAGGTACTACAGGAGGAGTTATCCATGACAACAAAGGCCACTTCATCATTGCTTGTAACAACAAACTGGATCATGCGTTTGATGTGCTGTCAGCAGAATCACATGCGATGAAGTAAGGCCTCAAACTTGCTCAATCTATGGGATGCAATAGAATTAGTCTATATTCAGATTGCATGGAAGTGGTGGAGATGGCGAAGAATGGAGCGGTAAGTCATGGAAGTGCGAAGAATAAAAAACTTAACTGCCGATCTATCGGGATTCTGATCCTAGCGTCGCCGCCTAAGCGCCCGCATGTACTTGCCCTTAGTCTGTAATCACTTCTACCATTCGAGAGAGTGGGGTGGGGCGGTAGCGGATGAACTGGACAAGCCCTGGATTTTGACATGATGTATACTGAAATTTGGCATGATATGTGCTAATATATATCACTTTTGGACAGCATCTAGAAACATAATTTTCATTTATCAAGACAAAAGATCGCGAATTAGAAGTATGTCTAGAAACATAATTTTCATTCACTACAGGAATGGGAGAAGACGCCGACGGCCAAACCGTGCGCCGACGGCTTTTTATCGGGGCCGTCGGCGTACGGCCTCGCCGGGGCAGCTCACGAACCCGACCGTCGGCGTACAAATACCGTCGGCGTAGAGGAGGCTACGCCGAGGGCAGCCGTCGGCGTCACCTTGGCCCTCGGCGTAGCACCGGCATCGCCTCTGGCCCAGCCCGCGCCGTCGTCGCCCGCTCACGGCGTCAGTCAGACGCCGACGGCCACCCTCGACATAGGGCATGGGCACCCTATGCCGACGGCCACCCTCGGCATATAGTATTTTTTATTTTTTTTATTTTTTTCCCTCACTCATATTACTTTATAATATGTTTCTATTATTTATTTACTAGTATGAATTATGTAAAAAATGGTTCTATTTTTTAAGAATTCGTAGATGGCATATGTAGGTCCCATGGGTGACGCTCTTCGCAGACGGGTCAACCGGAGCCACTAGGCCCAACATTTGCTATCGATGTACATATGTGTAGATCCGCGGGGTCCCCGCCCTAAGGTTTCCCGAACCCTAACCCTAACCCTAACTGTAACCCTAACTCTAACCCTAACTCTAACCCTAACCGTAACCCTAACTCTAGCCCTAACCCTAACCCTAGGGTTTCCCAAGAAACAGATCACCGGAGCGTCAGAACTGAAACACTTAAAGAACTACACCCACACACAGGAACCAACACACTTAAAGAACTACACCCACACAGGAACCAAAACACTTAAAGAACTAGACGCACACACAAACCAAAACATTTAAAGAACTACACCCACCCACAAACCAAAAGTGATTTGAGATGGTTTTATATCGAAGGCTACCCCCCCAGGTGTGTACGGCTTCTCGGACAGGGGGTTACTACACTTAGGCAGATTATGCATGTATAGGGGGAACTCCTCGGAGGTGAACCGGAGAGAAACTTGAGATCATATGTGATGATCCTTGTTTCCACATGTACCTATGACCTAACGAAGCTCAAATGGAGGCATATGCCCACCGGGGAGCCCCGATGGGATGCGATCAAAGGGGTAGACCGCGCGGTCAACGGAACTAGGGTTTCGTCGGAAATCGAGCATCGGATCTAGGGAATGGCCCCAAAACTTGTGTGTGTCCACATGGAATGCACAAAAGTGATTTGAGATGGTTTTATATCCAAGGCTACCCCCCGGTGTGTCCGGCTTCTCGGACGGGGGTTCCTACACTTAGGCGAGATTATGCATGTATAGGGGGAACTCCTCGGAGGTGAACCAGAGAGAAACTTGAGATCATATGGGATGATCCTTGTTTCCAAATGTACCTATGACCTAACCAAGCTCAAATGGAGGCATATGCCCACCGGGGACCCCCGATGGGATGCGATCAAAGGGGTAGACCGCGCGGTCAACGGAACTAGGGTTTCGTCGGAAATCGAGCATCGGATCTAGGGAATGGCCCCAAAACTTGTGTGTGTCCACATGGAATGCACAAAAGTGATTTGAGATGGTTTTATATCCAAGGCTACCCCCAGGTGTGTCGGCTTCTCGGACAGGGGGTTCCTACACTTAGGCAGATTATGCATGTATAGGGGGGAACTCCCTCGGAGTTGAACCGGAGAGAAACCTGAGATGATATGTGATGATCCTTGTTTCCACATGTACCTATGACCTAACAAAGCTCAAATGGAGGCATATGCCCACCGGGGGACCCCCGATGGGATGCAGTCAAAGGGGTAGACCGCGCGGTCAACAGAACTAGGGTTTCGTCGGAAATCGAGCATCGGATCTAGAGAATGGCCCCAAAACTTGTGTGTGTCCACATGGAATGCACAAAAGTGATTTGAGATGGTTCTATATCCAAGGCTACCCCCCAGGTGTGTCCGGCTTCTAGGACAGGGGGTTACTACACTTAGGCAGATTATGCATGTATAGGGGGGAACTCCCTCGGAGGTGAACCGGAGAGAAACCTGAGATCATATGTGATGATCCTTGTTTCCAAATGTACCTATGACCTAACCAAGCTCAAATTGAGGCATATGCCCACCGGGGGACCCCCGATGGGATGCAGTCAAAGGGGTAGACCGCGTGGTCAACAGAACTAGGGTTTCGTCGGAAATCGAGCATCGGATGTAGGGAATGACCCCAAAACTTGTGTGTGTCCACATGGAATGCACAAAAGTGATTTGAGATGGTTTTATATCCAAGGCTACCCCCGGGTGTGTCCGGCTTCTCGGACAGGGGGTTACTACACTTAGGCAGATTATGCATGTATAGGGGGGAACTCCCTCGGAGGTGAACCAGAGAGAAACTTGAGATCATATGGGATGATCCTTGTTTCCAAATGTACCTATGACCTAACCAAGCTCAAATGGAGGCATATGCCCACCGGGGGACCCCCGATGGGATGCACTCAAAGGGGTAGACCGCGCGGTCAACAGAACTAGGGTTTCGTCGGAAATCGAGCATCGGATCTAGGGAATGGCCCCAAAACTTGTGTGTGTCCACATGGAATGCACAAAAGTGATTTGAGATGGTTTTATATCCAAGGCTACCCCCAGGTGTGTCCGGCTTCTCGGACGGGGGTTCCTACACTTAGGCAGATTATGCATGTATAGGGGGGAACTCCCTCGGAGTTGAACCGGAGAGAAACCTGAGATCATATGTGATGATCCTTGTTTCCACATGTACCTATGACCTAACCAAGCTCAAATGGAGGCACATGCCCACCGGGGGACCCCCGATGGGATGCAGTCAAAGGGGTAGACCGCGCGGTCAACAGAACTAGGGTTTCGTCGGAAATCGATCATCGGATCTAGAGAATGGCCCCAAAACTTGTGTGTGTCCACATGGAATGCACAAAAGTGATTTGAGATGGTTCTATATCCAAGGCTACCCCCCAGGTGTGTCCGGCTTCTCGGACAGGGGGTTACTACACTTAGGCAGATTATGCATGTATAGGGGGGAACTTCCTCGGAGGTGAACCGGAGAGAAACCTGAGATCATATGTGATGATCCTTGTTTCCAAATGTACCTATGACCTAACCAAGCTCAAATTGAGGCATATGCCCACCGGGGGAGCCCCGATGGGATGCAGTCAAAGGGGTAGACCGCGCGGTCAACAGAACTAGGGTTTCGTCGGAAATCGAGCATCGGATGTAGAGAATGGCCCCAAAACTTGTGTGTGTCCACATGGAATGCACAAAAGTGATTTGAGATGGTTTTATATCCAAGGCTACCCCCCGTGTGTGTCCGGCTTCTCGGACGGGGGTTACTACACTTAGGCGAGATTATGCATGTATAGGGGGAACTCCCTCGGAGGTGAACCGGAGAGAAACTTGAGATCATATGTGATGATCCTTGTTTCCACATGTACCTATGACCTAACCAAGCTCAAATGGAGGCATATGCCCACCGGGGAGCCCCGATGGGATGCGATCAAAGGGGTAGACCGCGCGGTCAACGGAACTAGGGTTTCGTCGGAAATCGAGCATCGGATCTAGGGAATGGCCCCAAAACTTGTGTGTGTCCACATGGAATGCACAAAAGTGATTTGAGATGGTTTTATATCCAAGGCTACCCCCCAGGTGTGTCCGGCTTCTCGGACAGGGGGTTCCTACACTCAGGCAGATTATGCATGTATAGGGGGGAACTCCCTCGGAGGTGAACCGGAGAGAAACCTGACATCATATGGGATGATCCTTGTTTCCAAATGTACCTATGACCTAACCAAGCTCAAATGGAGGCATATGCCCACCGGGGGACCCCCGATGGGATGCAGTCAAAGGGGTAGACCGCGCGGTCAACAGAACTAGGGTTTCGTCGGAAATCGAGCATCGGATCTAGGGAATGGCCCCAAAACTTGTGTGTGTCCACATGGAATGCACAAAAGTGATTTGAGATGGTTTTATATCCAAGGCTACCCCCAGGTGTGTCCGGCTTCTCGGACGGGGGTTCCTACACTTAGGCAGATTCGCATGTATAGGGGGAACTCCCTCGGAGTTGAACCGGAGAGAAACCTGAGATCATATGTGATGATCCTTGTTTCCACATGTACCTATGACCTAACCAAGCTCAAATGGAGGCATATGCCCACCGGGGACCCCCGATGGGATGCGATCAAAGGGGTAGACCGCGCGGTCAACGGAACTAGGGTTTCGTCGGAAATCGAGCATCGGATCTAGGGAATGGCCCCAAAACTTGTGTGTGTCCACATGGAATGCACAAAAGTGATTTGAGATGGTTCTATATCCAAGGCTACCCCCCCCAGGTGCGTCCGGCTTCTCGGACAGGGGGTTACTACACTTAGGCAGATTATGCATGTATAGGGGGGAACTCCCTCGGAGGTGAACCGGAGAGAAACTTGAGATCATATGTGATGATCCTTGTTTCCAAATGTACCTATGACCTAACCAAGCTCAAATTGAGGCATATGCCCACCGGGGGACCCCCGATGGGATGCAGTCAAAGGGGTAGACCGCGCGGTCAACAGAACTAGGGTTTCGTCGGAAATCGAGCATCAGATGTAGAGAATGGCCCCAAAACTTGTGTGTGTCCACATGGAATGCACAAAAGTGATTTGATATGGTTTTATATCCAAGGCTACCCCCCCAGGTGTGTCCGGCTTCTCGGATAGGGGATTACTACACTTAGGCAGATTCTGCATGTATAGGGGGGAACTCCCTCGGAGGTGAACCAGAGAGAAACTTGAGATCATATGTGATGATCCTTGTTTCCACATGTACCTATGACCTAACCAAGCTCAAATGGAGGCATATGCCCACCGGGGACCCCGATGGGATGCGATCAAAGGGGTAGACCGCGCGGTCAACGAGAACTAGGGTTTCGTCGGAAATCGAGCATCGGATCTAGGGAATGGCCCCAAAACTTGTGTGTGTCCACATGGAATGCACAAAAGTGATTTGAGATGGTTCTATATCCAAGGCTACCCCCAGGTGTGTCCGGCTTCTCGGACGGGGGTTCCTACACTTAGGCGAGATTATGCATGTATAGGGGGAACTCCTCGGAGGTGAACCGGAGAGAAACTTGAGATCATATGTGATGATCCTTGTTTCCACATGTACCTATGACCTAACCAAGCTCAAATGGAGGCATATGCCCACGGGGAGCCCCGATGGGATGCGATCAAAGGGGTAGACCGCGCGGTCAACGGAACTAGGGTTTCGTCGGAAATCGAGCGGCGAGATGTAGGGAATGGCCCCAAAACTTGTGTGTGTCCACATGGAATGCACAAAAGTGATTTGAGATGGTTTTATATCCAAGGCTACCCCCCGGTGTGTCCGGCTTGTCGGACAGGGGGTTCCTACACTTAGGCAGATTCTGCATGTATAGGGGGGAACTCCCTCGGAGGTGAACCGGAGAGAAACTTGAGATCATATGGGATGATCCTTGTTTCCAAATGTACCTATGACCTAACCAAGCTCAAATGGAGGCATATGCCTACCGGGGGACCCCCGATGGGATGCAGTCAAAGGGGTAGACCGCGCGGTCAACAGAACTAGGGTTTCATCGGAAATCGAGCATCGGATCTAGGGAATGGCCCCAAAACTTGTGTGTGTCCACATGGAATGCACAAAAGTGATTTGAGATGGTTTTATATCCAAGGCTACCCCCCAGGTGTGTCCGGCTTCTCGGACAGGGGGTTCCTACACTTAGGCAGATTATGCATGTATAGGGGGGAACTCCCTCGGAGTTGAACCGGAGAGAAACCTGAGATCATATGTGATGATCCTTGTTTCCACATGTACCTATGACCTAACACAACACAAAGGAAGAGAAAAGTCCATTGATCAGCTGTCATCGGAGGTCGGTCAAAGGGGTAGATCTACGGGGCTACCGGATTAGGGTTTTGTCTACCGGAGGCAATAGTGATGTAAGATAGGGTAATTATTGGTACTACATGTTCCGATGAACTAACACAACACAAAGTAAGAGAAAAGTCCATAGTTCAACTGTTATCGGAGGCCGGTCAAAGGGGTGGATCTGCGGGGCTCCCGGATTAGGGTTTCGTCTACCGGGGGGAATATTGATGTAAGATAGGGTAATTATTGATACTACATGTTACAATGACCTAACAAAACACAAAGTAAGAGAAAAGTCCATGGGTCAACTGTCATCGGAGGTCGGTCAAAGGGGTAGATCTGCGGGGCTACCGGATTAGGGTTTCGTCTATGGGAGAAAATGTTAAGTTAAGATGGTAACTTTTTTATGCACATAGCTTGGGAATGTAGAAGATTAAAACAAATTTATATGGACCTATATTAATGTATTTTATAATATAATTGACATTAAGAAAATTTAAATAGAAAATAAATTGAAAAAGAAAAAAAAGGGGGCCTATGCCGAGGGCTGCCGTCGGCATAGCCCTGGCCCTCGGCATAGGGAGTGGGCACGGGCACAATTAGGTCGAGCCGGACCACACGCGCCCGAGCCCGACCCACTCCCCTGCCCCAGCTTCTCCCCCGCGCGCCTCGCCCTTCACCCGCGCCGCCGCCACCCGCAGTCGCCCGCCGCCACGCTACCCGCCGCCGGCGCCGCCACTTCATCATTGCTTGTAACAACAAACTGGATCATGCGTTTGATGTGCTGTCAGCAGAATCACATGCGATGAAGTAAGGCCTCAAACTTGCTCAATCTATGGGATGCAATAGAATTAGTCTATATTCAGATTGCATGGAAGTGGTGGAGATGGCGAAGAATGGAGCGGTAAGTCATGGAAGTGCGAAGAATAAAAAACTTAACCGCCGATCTATCGGGATTCTGATCCTAGCGTCGCCGCCTAAGCGCCCGCATGTACTTGCCCTTAGTCCGTAATCACTTCTACCATTCGAGAGAGTGGGGTGGGGCGGTAGCGGATGAACTGGACAAGCCCTGGATTTTGACATGATGTATACTGAAATTTGGCATGATATGTGCTAATATATATCACTTTTGGACAGCATCTAGAAACATAATTTTCATTTATCAAGACAAAAGATCGCGAATTAGAAGTATGTCTAGAAACATAATTTTCATTCACTACAGGAATGGGAGAAGACGCCGACGGCCAAACTGTACGCCGACGGCTTTTTATCGGGGCCGTCGGCGTACGGCCTCGCCGGGGCAGCTCACGAACCCGACCGTCGGCGTACAAATACCGTCGGCGTAGAGGAGGCTACGCCGAGGGCAGCCGTCGGCGTCACCTTGGCCCTCGGCGTAGCACCGGCATCGCCTCTGGCCCAGCCCGCGCCGTCGTCGCCCGCTCACGGCGTCAGTCAGACGCCGACGGCCACCCTCGGCATAGGGCATGGGCACCCTATGCCGACGGCCACCCTCGGCATATAGTATTTTTTTATTTTTTTATTTTTTCCCTCTCTCATATTACTTTATAATATGTTTCTATTATTTATTTACTAGTATGAATTATGTAAAAAATGGTTCTATTTTTTAAGAATTCGTAGATGGCATATGTAGGTCCCATGGGTGACGCTCTTCGCAGACGGGTCAACCGGAGCCACTAGGCCCAACATTTGCTATCGATGTACATATGTGTAGATCCGCGGGGTCCCCGCCCTAAGGTTTCCCGAACCCTAACCCTAACCCTAACTGTAACCCTAACTCTAACCCTAACTCTAACCCTAACCTAGTAACCCTAACTCTAGCCCTAACCCTAACCCTAGGGTTTCCCAAGAAACGAGATCACCGGAGCGTCGAACCGAAACACTTAAAGAACTACACCCACACACAGGAACCAACACACTTAAAGAACTACACCCACACAGGAACCAAAACACTTAAAGAACTAGACGCACACACAAACCAAAACATTTAAAGAACTACACCCACCCACAAACCAAAAGTGATTTGAGATGGTTTTATATCGAAGGCTACCCCCCCAGGTGTGTACGGCTTCTCGGACAGGGGGTTACTACACTTAGGCAGATTATGCATGTATAGGGGGGAACTCCCTCGGAGGTGAACCGGAGAGAAACTTGAGATCATATGTGATGATCCTTGTTTCCACATATACCTATGACCTAACCAAGCTCAAATGGAGGCATATGCCCACCGGGGGAGCCCCGATGGGATGCAGTCAAAGGGGTAGACCGCGCGGTCACCGTGAACTAGGGTTTCGTCGGAAATCGAGCATCGGATCTAGGGAATGGCCCCAAAACTTGTGTGTGTCCACATGGAATGCACAAAAGTGATTTGAGATGGTTTTATATCCAAGGCTACCCCCAGGTGTGTCCGGCTTCTCGGACAGGGGGTTCCTACACTTAGGCAGATTATGCATGTATAGGGGGGAACCCCTCGGAGGTGAACCGGAGAGAAACTTGAGATCATATGGGATGATCCTTGTTTCCAAATGTACCTATGACCTAACCAAGCTCCAATGGAGGCATATGCCCACCGGGGGACCCCCGATGGGATGCAGTCAAAGGGGTAGACCGCGCGGTCAACAGAACTAGGGTTTCGTCGGAAATCGAGCATCGGATCTAGGGAATGGCCCCAAAACTTGTGTGTGTCCACATGGAATGCACAAAAGTGATTTGAGATGGTTTTATATCCAAGGCTACCCCCAGTGTGTGTCCGGCTTCACGGACGGGGGTTCCTACACTTAGGCGGATTCCCGCATGTATAGGGGAACTCCTCGGAGTTGAACCGGAGAGAAACCTGAGATCATATGTGATGATCCTTGTTTCCACATGTACCTATGACCTAACCAAGCTCAAATGGAGGCATATGCCCACCGGGGACCCCGATGGGATGCGATCAAAGGGGTAGACCGCGCGGTCAACGGAACTAGGGTTTCGTCGGAAATCGAGCATCGGATCTAGGGAATGGCCCCAAAACTTGTGTGTGTCCACATGGAATGCACAAAAGTGATTTGAGATGGTTCTATATCCAAGGCTACTCCCCGGGTGTGTCGGCTTCTCGGACAGGGGGTTACTACACTTAGGCGGATTATGCATGTATAGGGGGAACTCCTCGGAGGTGAACCGGAGAGAAACTTGAGATCATATGTGATGATCCTTGTTTCCAAATGTACCTATGACCTAACCAAGCTCAAATTGAGGCATATGCCCACCGGGGACCCCCGATGGGATGCAGATCAAAGGGTAGACCGCGCGGTCAACGGAACTAGGGTTTCGTCGGAAATCGAGCATCGGATGTAGAGAATGGCCCCAAAACTTGTGTGTGTCCACATGGAATGCACAAAAGTGATTTGAGATGGTTTTATATCCAAGGCTACCCCCCAGGTGTGTCCGGCTTCTCGGATAGGGGGTTACTACACTTAGGCGGATCTCGCATGTATAGGGGGAACTCCCTCGGAGGTGAACCGGAGAGAAACTTGAGATCATATGTGATGATCCTTGTTTCCACATGTACCTATGACCTAACCAAGCTCAAATGGAGGCATATGCCCACTGGGGACCCCGATGGGATGCAGTCAAAGGGGTAGACCGCGCGGTCAACAGAACTAGGGTTTCGTCGGAAATCGAGCATCGGATCTAGGGAATGGCCCCAAAACTTGTGTGTGTCCACATGGAATGCACAAAAGTGATTTGAGATGGTTCTATATCCAAGGCTACCCCCCGGTGTGTCCGGCTTCTCGGACAGGGGGTTCCTACACTTAGGCAGATTATGCATGTATAGGGGGGAACTCCCTCGGAGGTGAACCGGAGAGAAACTTGAGATCATATGGGATGATCCTTGTTTCCAAATGTACCCATGACCTAACCAAGCTCAAATGGAGGCATATGCCTACCGGGGACCCCCGATGGGATGCAGTCAAAGGGGTAGACCGCGCGGTCAACAGAACTAGGGTTTCGTCGGAAATCGAGCATCGGATCTAGGGAATGGCCCCAAAACTTGTGTGTGTCCACATGGAATGCACAAAAGTGATTTGAGATGGTTTTATATCCAAGGCTACCCCCGTGTGTGTCCGGCTTCTCGGACAGGGGGTTCCTACACTTAGGCGGATTATGCATGTATAGGGGAACTCCCTCGGAGTTGAACCGGAGAGAAACCTGAGATCATATGTGATGATCCTTGTTTCCACATGTACCTATGACCTAACACAACACAAAGGAAGAGAAAAGTCCATTGATCGAGCCGTCATCGGAGGTCGGTCAAAGGGGTAGATCTACGGGGCTACCGGATTAGGGTTTTGTCTACCGGAGGCAATAGTGATGTAAGATAGGGTAATTATTGGTACTACATGTTCCGATGAACTAACACAACACAAAGTAAGAGAAAAGTCCATAGTTCAACTGTTATCGGAGGCCGGTCAAAGGGGTGGATCTGCGGGGCTCCCGGATTAGGGTTTCGTCTACCGGGGGGAATATTGATGTAAGATAGGGTAATTATTGATACTACATGTTACAATGACCTAACAAAACACAAAGTAAGAGAAAAGTCCATGGGTCAACTGTCATCGGAGGTCGGTCAAAGGGGTAGATCTGCGGGGCTACCGGATTAGGGTTTCGTCTATGGGAGAAAATGTTAAGTTAAGATGGTAACTTTTTTATGCACATAGCTTGGGAATGTAGAAGATTAAAACAAATTTATATGGACCTATATTAATGTATTTTATAATATAATTGACATTAAGAAAATTTAAATAGAAAATAAATTGAAAAAGAAAAAAAAGGGGCCTATGCTCGAGGGCCGCCGTCGGCATAGCCCTGGCCCTCGGCATAGGGAGTGGGCACGGGCACAATTAGGTCGAGCCGGACCACACGCGCCCGAGCCCGACCCACTCCCCTGCCCCAGCTTCTCCCCCGCGCGCCTCGCCCTTCACCCGCGCCGCCGCCACCCGCAGTCGCCCGCCGCCACGCTACCCGCCGCCGGCGCCGCCACCAGCTGTCGCCGCGCCGCCCGCGCCTCACCTCACCGCGCCGCCGCGGGCCCCCGCAGCCCACAGCGCCGCCCCGCCGCCCGCCGCCAGCCCTCACCCCGCGCGCCACCCCCGGCAGCCACGCGCCGCCCCTGCCTCCCCGCCGCCGCCTTGCGCCGCCCCCGACCTGCCCTGCACGCGCCGCCCCCGACCTCCCCTGCTCGGGCCGGGCCCGTGTCCCGACCCCGCCCTGCCTCTCCACTCTCCAACTCTGTAAGCTTTTTTTTCATTTTTTTTTTCATTTCTTGTAACTTTTATTAGTTTGTGAATTGTGAAAATAGTTTGTGAATTGTGAAAATAGAAATGTGAAATGTGAAATAGTTTGTGAATTGTGAAAATAGAAATGTGAAAATGTGAAATAGAAATACAAATAGAAAATGTGAAATAAAAATTTAAATAAACATGGAAATGTGAAATGTGAAATAATTTGTTTTTTATTGAATGGAAATAGGTGCCGTCGTGACCGCCGACCTCGTGACCGCCCCGTCGTGACCGACCCGTCGTGACCGCCCCGTCGTGACCTCCTTGTCGCCGTGTCCGTGATTCTCTCCGTCCGCCGAGGGTGAGCTAAAACATCGCCTCCCCTTCTCCGCATTTTCTTATGGCACTAGATTCATTTTTCAAGTCCAGTTGCGTAACCTAGGTGTCACTTCCCGTCCGCGAGCGTTACGCGGATAAATATGCATTAGTGGTCCGCATATTTTGAACCGTAACGCTTGCGGCATTTACGGGACAGTCGGCGGATGCGTAGTTGTCTACGTTTTCCATGTTCTACTCGGTCCGAGTCGGGATTTCGGCGGCGCCTCCCCGTTGTTCTCCGGATGCACATCCTCTCGGCTTTTTGCCGAGACGTGTATCGGGAGAGCAGCGGGGAGGTGCTGCCGAAATTCTGACTTTGGACCGGGGTAGAGCATGGAGAACGTAGCCAACTACGGATCCGGCGGCTGCTAGGAGCCCACCTAGTAGAGATGTAGGTTGATGCATGCGTTTCGCCCGGTAAAATAAATAAAAATATGATGCATTTAATTTCCTATTTGATATAAATGCTATGTCCGTGGTTTGGCTCCCAATAAAGCGAGAGGATGGCTGATAATGGATGGATGTACAATGAGCGTGTTAGTGCGACCGAGAAAACAGATGAGTGGACAAGGAAGACCCATTTTCTAGTGAATGAGTTAGCGCGTGGTACAAAGGGGCTGGTTCGGGCACTTTGCCCCCGTGTTCGTCTGCGTGAAGCGTCAACGTCGTGGGAAGGATGAAATGTATAGACACCTTCGCAATATGGGTATATGCATGGGTACGTCACGGAAATCGACTTTGATGAGCGCGAACGTGACAGAGGTGAGGTGATGCGGCAGCGGCTCAATGGCAATGCGTACGATGGAATTAGAGACTTTCTAGATGATCTCGTCCATGCCGATGTCCCGGATTCGCCGCCGAACCGGAGGCGCCGCCGTAACCGGAGGCGCCGCCGTAACCGGAGGAACCAGAGCCAACCGCGAAGGCCTTCTATGATATGAATGCCGCGGCTAAGAGGCCTCTCGTACGAGGGCGCCGCGATTTCTCAGCTCGATGCCATCTCCCAATGTCTAGCCGACAAGACCCGGTACAACACCACCCGTGAGGGCTTTGAAGCAAGTCTGAAAACAACTCGGTAACATGTTGCCCAAAGATCATTGTCCGCCTCAAAGCTCGCACGCGACGAGGAGAATTATGAAGGACCTCAACATGGATTATCAAAGGATAGACTGTTGTCCGAAAGGCTGCGTTCTATTTTGGAGACAAGTATGCGGAGGACAAGTACTGTCCCATCCAGTAAGCGGTCTAGGTATGAAGAGGTAACGGGAAAGGATGGTCGGGTGAGGCGAGTCAAGCACCGCAAAGTCGATTCTTCGATATCTCCCATTCATAAAAAGAATCCAGCGGCTTTACATGCACGAGGAGACAGCCAAACGGATGACGTGGCACAAGTATGGGAAGAGATTCGTGGACGAAAACAAGAAGTTGAAGATGGGACATCCATCCGATGGTACGGCATGGAAGAACTTCGATACAAAACACCGCCTTAAGGCAACCGAGGCTCGGAATGTCAGAATTGCGATAGCAACAGATGGCTTCAATCCATATGGTATGTCCAATGCCAATTACGATTGCTGGCCCGTGTTTGTTATTCCGCTCAATCTCCCTCCCGGAGTCCTAATGACGAGGAAGACCATGTTTCGTCGCTGATCATTCCGGACCCTCATTACCCGGGGAAGAATTTGAGTGTCTACATGCAGCCGATTGTGGAAGATTTGAACCACTCTTGGCACCACGGGACATTGACGTACGACCGAGCATCGAAGACAAACTTCTGCATGAGAGTTTGGTTGCAGTATACCATGCATGACATGCCCGGGTACGCCCTAACATGTGGATGGTGTACAGCTGGTAAGTGGCCATGCCCAGTGTGCAGGCATCGGCTTGAGTTCCTTTGGCTACAGAAGGGTCGCAAGTATGTTGCGTTTGACACGAATCGACAGTTGCTCAAAAGGAGGCATCCGTTTAGAGAAGACAAAAAGAACTTCAAGAAGGGCAAAGTTGTGCATGAAAAAAAGATGTGCCGAAGTTTGATGGTACACTTGTTGAAGCCGAGCTACGTGCTCTCGTGCCGGCAGCGACGCCAACTGGCCATCAATTTGAGGGATATGGTGTAACGCACAACCGGACTCACGAGGCGGCTTTAACGAAGCTCGAGTATTACAAGGACCTCGAACTTCCCCATAACATCGATGTGATGCACACTCGTAAAGAATGTCGCGGAGTCCGTCTTTCACACATGCCCGAACATTCCCGGAAGTCAAAGGATAATGTCAAGGCTAGAGTCGATATTGAGATCCTCTGTGATAGGGAAAAATTACGCATGAAGCGTCCTATTGGCCGTCAAAAGAATTGGTTCAAGCCGCATGCCAACTTCTACCTTGATTCCATCCAAAAGAAGGAGGCATTCGGTTGGCTCAAATACGTCGTGATGTTCCCGGATGGTTATTGCTCGAATATGAGTAAGGGAGTTAATCTTTCGACGGGAAAAGTTACCGGGCTCAAGAGTCACGACTATCATATATGGATTCAGCGGCTCATGCCGGTGATGCTTCGAGGGTATATCCCCGAGAAAGTCTGGCGAGTGCTTGCGCAGTTGAGCCATTTCTTCCGCACGCTCCGTGCTAAGCGGATATGTCCCGAGGTTATTGCAAAGCTACAACATACGATGCCGGAGTTGCTATGCAATTTGGAGATGATATTTCCGCCAGGCTTCTTTACTCCGATGGCACATCTCATTGTGCACCTCGCCAACGAGGCACTCTTGGGTGGTCCGGTGCGGTTACGTTGGCGTTCCGTATTGAGAGAGAGTTTAAGTATATTCGAAAGATAACTGGAAACAAAGCCAAGATTGAAGCATGCATAGCTGAGGCAATATGCCTTCGGGAGATGGCAGATGCCGCGACAACGTACTATCCCGATGATGTTCCCACTCAGCATAACCCGGTCACTCGTTACAATGTCGACGTGCCCGAGAATGACCCCAAGCTAAAACTATTCCAATTCCCCGGTGGCAAGGCTGGTAAAGGAACAAAATATAAATTGGAGAACGAAGAGAAGGATTGTATAATGCTATATGTGCTTATGAACATGGAGGAAGTGATCCCATTCGTAAGGTAAAATGGTGAACAAATTACTTTGCAGCTAGTAACCTCGTCTCGGTCTAATGCTTATTTTCTCCTTTCAGCGAATTCACGGATGAAATGTGGCCGTATGATGAATTGCCCGAAACCTCGGAGATGGACACTCTACTGAAAGACGGTGCTCCCGGAATTAATAAAAACTTTGTGACATGGTTCATGGAAAAAGTAATTTCTAACCTTTCCTCTTACATTGCAACATGTGACTTGTCCCTCTTATTACACGTAACTAATGCACACAACAAATTTGAAATGTTCTTGTAGGGCCGTGAGAGAAACGTTGATATGATAGATGAGTTGAAATGTGTTTCCCAAGGTTGTAGCCGTGAGGTGACCAAGTATGAGAAGTATGATGTGAATGGGTTTCGCTTCCACACGAGACGCACCAGAAGGGCCGGGCGAATCCCAAAACGATAAATAGTGGGGTCTTCACCAAAGGAGCCAACAACTTTGATTACTACGGAAGGTTACAAAGTGTATACGAGTTGACATTCAATCGTACGAACGTGCAACTCAATATCGTCGTGTTCAAGTGTCATTGGTTCGACCCAATAGGTGGACAGAGAAGTGATAAGTCCATTGGGTTAGTTGAAGTTAAGCCTTCAACCACCTATAGCGGAGCCGATGTCTTTATTGTGGCTCACCAAGCCAAGCAAGTTTATTATTTGCCCTACCCATGCCAGAAAGCGGAACTCAAGGGTTGGGAAGTCGTCTTCCAGGTATCGCCACATGGTAACCTACCGATTCCTCTGAGGATGATTACAACAACATTGACCCCGTGACATACGAGGGGATTTTCTATCAAGAGGAACAGGACTTCGGGGAATATATTTTAGAACCGTTTGTTCAAGAAGACCTCGGGAACGATGCAGAAACTCGTGGTGAGTCAGTGGTGGATCTAAAGGACATATCTATGCTCGAGAAGTTACTTGAGGCGAATGACAATTATGATGAGCCTCCACCCGTCGACCCTTCAACTTTGTACTCACAAGATAGTGATAGTGATAGTGGGCCAGAGAAAGAGAAAGAGATGGAGTATGAGAGTGAGCGTGAGAGCGATGATGGCTGGTGAGGGTCTTTTATTCTTAGTATTTATTTGTCAACATGCTTCTTAATTGCATTGTGCCTTTTATTCTTAGTATCTTCATTTTATTATGTCAACATGCTTCTTAATTGCATTGTGCCTTTTATTCTTAGTATCTTCATTTTATTATGTCAACATGCTTCTTAATTGCATTGTGCCTTTTATTCTTAGTATCTTCATATAATATGTCTTTGTGCTTAACTCGTTTTATTCTTCTCAATGCGGGTGATCGGACAATATGAGCAGCGGCAAGGCAGACTCCGAGAGCTTGCTTAAGACGCTGGCGCAGGTGAAGAGGAATATTCCTAGACCCACTAGACGGAGTGATCGAGCCCCGGTGCAAAATCCGCGTTACGCCGATGGTACCGATGGAGGACGAGGACGAGGAGGACGAGGTGGAGGTCGAGGACGAGGACGAGGAGGACGAGGTGGAGGACGAGGTGGCGGCGGGGTACACATGGACTTTGACGAGCCACCCTCCGCTTCTGGCGACGTGGCTCCCCGAGTTGTACCTTGAGGGTCCGTCTAGTGGGGAGGTGGAGATGGAGACGGAGTCTACACACGAGTCGGACTCTAGGGCTGAGTTGGAGGTCATGGAGGGTGAAGGTGCGCCGAAGCCCTTGAAGCTTCGTGGAGAAGCTAGAGTCCCCGATGCGAGGAAGGAGCCGAAGACCCATGATGACAAGGCCCTTATCATTCCTTCGAGCGATGAGTAAGTGTACTACTTCAGAAATTTCGAACATGTATTTTCATCTTGGGCATAATAAACAATTTGGCATGTGTACTAATGTGTGATTTATTTGCAGCAACTGGACATGGGATGCCAAGCCCCCCCCGCATGCCTAACAGCTTGCTTGGGGCTCTGATTAAGAAGTTCTGGCCCGGCAGATACACTCCCCTTAGCACGGTCCCCGGTGGCCCGACGAAGCTAGCCACTACTTGGGCGGACTATGAGGATGCCCCTGCCGTAGGCTTCGCGACAACTCGCTGAGGCTGTGACCACCAAGTTCTGGGTAAGGCATATATTTCTCGAGCACCGTTCATAGTTGATGACCCTAATGTGCTAGCTCATGACTTTCACAACTGATTTATGCATGATTGAAGTGCTTCTATCGTGTGGACCCGGAGCATGACACGCGAGCGCGTCTCACTTTGCGTGGCGCTTGCGAGAGGTTGACACCGCAGCAGTGGTACAACCAAAAGTTCACCGGCGCTAGTGCCTTCTCGGGCTAACAAGGGTAAGAGGGTCAAGAAGGAGTACTATGTTGGTAACGAGCCTACGGAGGAATGGGCAATGACCATTGAGGAGTACATGTCGGTGAGTAAAATGTCAATGAGATTCTACATTGCTTGCTAAGTTTTCATTGAATTATCTTGAGCTGAGTATTGCGTTTTCAGGTTTGTCCCGAGTGGGCCGAGCAGCATAGGGAGGCATGGGAGGAGCTGATTAGGGCGAGGTGGCTCAGGCAAGACGAGGAGTTTGCAGCCGTGTCGAGGCGTAACATGGAGAACCGAGGCACCGGTGGCACACACTGCGCGGGAAACCGCGACTACACCCGCTTCAAGGGGAAAAAAGGTATGCATATACATGGAACGACCTTCATTCATTTCCCGCCATGTCTCATTTGTGGTACGCTTAACTTTTCTTTTCGCGATGCAGGTGGCCGAGGCACCACCTGGGGTGGTGCTTCATGATGCCCAGATATATGACATGATGCGGACGAGCGAAGCCCAATCCCGCATTGCCTCGGCCACGGTACTACGGCAATGCCAAGGCCGCCAAGGAGGACTACTCGCGACATGGTCAAGTCTCATCACCCCGAGGTGGATGACCCCTTGAGCATTCCGGTCGACGAGGAGTCGTTGGTCCTGTCGGGGCACGGGCGTCCGCATGGCCGTTTCCCTTGGCTGAATAAGGCGGTCAAGCCTACCCACTCCACGAGTTACACGCGCCTCAAGCATACCCTCACCACCGACAGCCCCCAGCCTCGTCCACGGCCTGCTCGTCCACCCGCCTACGATGTAAGTTTCCTCATTTTCATCCTCTTTCTGGTTTTCCTTCCTACATGGCTAAGTGTTTACGAGATTCATTGTTTCTGAAATTGTAGCCTGACTTCGAGGCGGCCTTCGAAGCCTGCAATGAAGCGTATCGGCGAGGCCGCCGCCCGGTGGAATAGGCAGAATACGGCCTATATGACGTATATATCGGTAAGTCCGAATCTTCCTTCTCGCGCAAGTAGATGACAAGTCTCGGTTTGATGCTTTATTTCGCAAAGCCTAACTTGTAACCTATCTTGCGGGAAATGATGATCTCTATGTCTCTGCGGTACACCGCCACCGGCTCGAGTTACCGTGGCGGGGGACATGCCTATCATGCCATCGAGGGCAGCTTTCGCTGCGACTTACTACGGATCCACACCGGAGGTAAGTTCTTTGCCAAACCGGTAGTTACCACTTTCCTTTGCCTCGCAAGTTGCTAACATGTAGGGAACACGTAGGGAACGGGATGGTCCGGGAACCGGGCATCGCCGGGTGGGCGCGAGGTCACACCGGTTCATGAAGGTGGTCGGTCTCTCGGGCGTTCTGCTGGTGCCTCTCCGTCGACTACTCCCTGGGACTACTCCCGGTGCCTCTCCGTCGACTTCTCCTGGGCGTGCTACCGGTCCTTCTCCAGGTGGTTCTTCTGCAGCTTCTACCGGAGCGCAACCCCGGGCTGCTCGTTTCGCCAACGATGTAGGCGGACACACCCCGCCCGGGTCCTTCCTCCGCTAGTCAGCTTAGAACTAGGGTTTGCTTGCTACTACTATGTATTTGGATGACATGGCACTCTTCGCTCTCCTCTTGTATGCTACTATGTGCACCATGTATGCTACTATGTGAATTATATGCTATTTTGGTGAATTATGGCGAATTTGGTCGATTTTGGATGAATTGGACCTGCTGAATTGCATTGCAATTGAACTGGAACAGAAATTTGGCTGAGCAACAGAACTGGAACTGGATTGCATTGCAACAGAACTGGAACTGAAACAGCAAAAAAAAAAAAAAATGGCAGGCGCTATGCCGAGGGTAATGCCGTCGGCATAGACCATGACATAGGGCCATATGGTCAGGTCTATGCCGAGGGGGTTGCCCTCGGCGTAGCCCGACGCGCCCAGGTGCCGCCGCGTGTCCACGGTGGCGCTGCATGGATCATGCATACGCCGAGGGGGTTGCCCTCGGCATAGCATCTGGCTACGGTGCGCCGCAGTGCGCCACGTCGCCTCTCCCGTCTTTCTACGCCGAGGGGTTGGGCCGTCGGCGTCTCCGGCCGCTCCGTTAACGTCGACGGCAGGCCGCCACGCTACGCCGAAGGCGTCAACGCCGAGGGTCTTCTTCACCGTCGGCATAGAGCCAGTACGCCGACGGCTACATCTACGCCGAGGGCAAGCTGGGCTACGCCGAGGGACCTGGACGCCGACGAGGTACGCCGAGGGCTGCCGTCGGCGTAGCCTACGCCGAGGGCCAGGCGTGGCTACGCCGAGGGCAGCCGGCCGTCGGCGTAGAGGTCCATTCCTGTAGTGATTTATCAAGACAAAAGATCGCGAATTAGAAGTATGTCAAGTGCTCAGAAGGGTGGGTGTACAAAACTATTTCCGTATATATATAAGACACAAGATCACATTTTTGACACGCTACAAGTTCATATACAACACATTAAATGTGTTTTTCGCACTGCAGTTTCACATGCCGAAAAGTAAACCGAACTACAACTCAAAGGCAGATGTGGGTAAACAGCCGAACGAAAGGAGAAACCCTAGGCTCCTCGCGTCGCGCCCGCGCGCGACCGAGTGCCTCCCCTGGCGGCGCCCCTCCTCGTCCACCTCCCCTCCCCTCCCCTCCCCTCGCCGCCGCCAGAGGCCGTCGCCGGGCAAAGTCCGCGCGGCGGCGGCGGGGCCCCTCTTCTCCCTCGCGCGGAGGTGGCGGCGCGGGCCCCTGCGGCCGGCGAGGGCGTCGCGTTGGCTGGTGGGCGCGACGGCGTGGCCCCTGCGGTGGTGGCGTGGAGACACGGACGGAAGGGCGCGCTCGCGACGGCGGCAGTTCCCCGGAGCGGCCATGGTGGCGGGCGGCGCGAACTCCGGCCTGGGCGGGCGGAGGATGACGAGGGCGACGCGGAGGTGCTTGGCGCGGCGTGCGGCGGCGCGGCGCCCGTCCGGCATGACGCGGGGAGCTCCGGCGTGGTGGGAGCTGCGGCCTTGAGGGATCTGGCCACCTCGAGTCGGGTCGGGCAGGGGCCCCGGGCCCTTTCGAGCCCATCGTCGCCCAGATCTGCTGATCTCCGGCAGCCATGGGGGCTGCAGGTGGTGTTCCCCGGTTGCGGTGTCGGGGGCGATGGCCGGCCTGCTCCTCGTTCGGCGTCCGGCGGCCTCGATGCGACGCTCCTCTTCCTTTTCCTCTTTGCCCGGTGTCGAGTTGGGAAGCCGGGGCGGCGGCCCTGGAAGGTGGGAGTCATGATGGTTGGCGGGCGAGCCAATGACTCTGGTGCTGGCCGGTGACCACGGCCGTGGTGGCGGCGTGGTGGTCGGCGAGTTGAGTGCTGTGGGGTGTAGATGGCGGTGATGTTGCCAAAGGGAAACCTTTGCCCCTCGGGCCACGGCGGCGGCGTCCGCGGACGGCGTTCCCTTGTTGAAGGCGCCGTGAGGCCAATCTCCGTCACTCTACTTCGTCCGGGTGAAAACCCAAGATCCTCGGATCGGGCGGTGGCGGCACTCCGGTGTCGTACTCTTCTTGAAGACACTGTCTTGGAGCCCACAGCGCGAGGCTCACCGTTGGTTGTGACGGAGGTGATTCTTCGGCGATCTTCGGCAAGGCTTGCTCCGTGCCCTTCCCTTGTCTAGCTTCCTTGGCGCTGCTGTTCGGTTTGTGAGCAACGTGGGTCGGTCCCCGGTGGTGGTCGGCTTCCGGTGGCATTTCTGCGACGGTGGAGTGCTGTTGAGGCGCGCGTGAAAAATGGCTCACTCTCGAGTGAGCTCCGGCCCGACACTGTAGACTCCAGTTCTACCCCGAGTCCTCGTAGGCGCTTTGGCTGAGCTTGTTGGTCCAATTCTGGCTGTAGTTTCTTCGGTAGTGCGTGTGGGTGTGTGGTGTCGTTTTGTAAGCTGGGTTCAGCACTTTGTATCATTCTCGTCGTTGGTGGCTTTGTTAATTCAAAGTCGGGCACTTGAGTGCCTTTTATCTAAAAAAACAACTCA
>NC_061510.1:65684002-65740605 GCF_022539505.1 Lolium rigidum | reverse complement strand
AGGCACAATTTCTTCTTGTTGCGAGTGCTTTTTTCGCCGGGCTATCTTGCTGCCATGCCTCCAGTGTTCTTTGCTGGGCTATCAAGAGAAGCTGATCTCATTGCAGAAGCATCAGCATTTTTAGATCGTGGTGATTTTCTCAAACGTACTACATGTGCAAAGGACAGTGAGAAGAACGAACATAGTCATACCTTGCAGAACAAGCGACTACAGACAGGTCCAGGTTCCTGCTCTGGTTCTCCATATGCTTCTTCTCCAAATGCTGGGTCAACACAACAGACTCTTTGCAGATCCTTTGTATGCGACCACAACCACCACAACGCCTGCACTTTCTCTTGCTAGTTCTAGCTAGCCTGCCTCCTTCAGGGTGCCATCGTGTGCACAAAGAATTACGTAGCTCTGGATTGCAGCAACGCCTCTATCAAAATGGTAATCCTCTGTGGCACTCCCTCCAATTCAATTAGATTGACGCGGAGCATATGCACCGCTAGGTACGGTCCGCGTCTATTAATTCCGACTGGATGTAATATTAGACACTGAGCAGTGCAACCAAAAAAAAGGTAGGAAACTGCTGGGCGTCCCCGGGGATCTGATTCCCCAGCCCCCGGGTCCCCAGCCGTCGGATCAACCATTTTGACGGTTAGATTTGCATGTAGCAAAAAAACATCTCGGGCAGCAAAAAATTACCCCCGGCAGCAAATGACCGAAGCAAAAAACGGTTCACCCATGAAACAAAATAAAAAGGTTGGGCTCGTCGGAGACCTCGCCGGAGACCACGTAGCAAACATATTACATAGATGTAGCAAAACTGCAAATAAAATGTAGCAAATTTTTTTATTCATATGCTGCAAATCCTCTAAGACATTAACGAAGACCTCGCCTGCAGCCGACAACAACACCGTCCGAGGTTGCAGCAACTCCGTCTGTCCAGAACAGCAACATCAGAAGTCGCTAGTAGCAACACCACATGCCTATGGTAGCAAAAATCCATCCTCCGCCGGTAGCAATATCGGACACGTTAAATAGCAAAACCGGCCTCCGCAAGTAGCAACGCCGCAAGCCTAAGGTAGCAAACCAGTCCTTCGCCGCTAGCAACGTTGGAAGCCTAAGTTAGCAAAATTGGTCTCCGCCGGTAGCGACACCGGAGACCTAAGGTAGCAACCTCCTGGAGACGCGCTGGATCAGCGCATGGAGGTGCTCGTAGCACCAGCAGCACCTCCGCCTGAGAGTGCCGAAGCTGCGTGTGGTTCCCGGGGGCAGCGCCGGCCATGGACCTTGTGGTCGTCCCGGACCATACAAGCGACCGCGGTGCTGGGAGCCTGGGCGAGAGAATAGTCGACGGAGGTGCTCCACCGGGGAAGGCATTAGGCTGGGCTTGGATTAGAGGGCGGCGGCGCTCCGTGGGGGATGGCTGCGGCGGCGGCGCTCCGTGGGGGATGGCTGCGGCGGCGGCGCTCCGTGGGGGATGGCGGCGGCGCTCCGTGGCTTTCGTCGACGGGGGAGGAGGCCATGAAATCCGGTTGCGACCGGCGGAGTAGGAACGAATGGAAAAGAACGAGTGGTCGAGAAGTGCGATACGTGGGAAGATAAGGTTTTCTCCTTTCGTTCAGCGCGCATGCCAGCAACGCCGCACGATGGAGCCATCCAACGGCGACGCGCCAGGAGGTTGGAACGCGCCTCATCCCCCGGAGGATTACAATCATTTTCCAAAAAGGTACTAAGGTGATTGATTTTGCGCCTTTTGTACGATTGCCATAGAGCAGGCATATTGAAACCTGGGCTAACACGAATTGACTTCCATCCGACCTATGCGGCTATGCCAAGACGCACACGGACTCCAGACCGGACTAGACAAGAGATCGCCCAAATAAATTCCGGGTAACAGAAAGACCTGCCCACGGCCAGCAGAAGCACCTACGCCCCTCGTCTTCATCCTGCCCGGCGATCATGGCCCCTCCCCACCGTGGCCTCCCGGATGAGATCGCCATCTGGGAGATCCTCATCCGTCTGGACATCAAAGCCCTTCTCCGCTGTCGGGCCGTCTGCCGGGCTTGGCTTCGCGCCACGTCCACCCGCGAATTTCTCGTCGTCCACCACGGCTGCCAGCCCACGCTCCCCATTCTCAGTCGCTTCGACGGCAGTGTCGGCCACCGGACACTAGACATTATCCCCTTAGACCGCAAGACAGGGCTCGTCACCGCCGACCAGCTGCAATCTATCGCTCGACTCGACGACATGCATCTCCTGCGATCATGTGACAGCCTACTCATCCTCTGCACCAACAACATGGACGATAGGCACTACGCAATCTGCAACCCGGCAACTCGTCAATATGCTCCCCTACGACAGATTGATGACTTCGAAGTCTCTGGAATGTACCTGCACCGCAGTACCGGCGAGTACCGATTACTGCTGTACCCGTGCCCGGCCAAGGTTAGGAATGCTGAGCTGCCACATGGCCTTCATGATGGCTGTCACGTCTTCACACTAGGCTCCTGCGAACCACCAAGGCACATCGGGTGGCCCGAGGCGAGGGAAGTGATGTTCGAAGCAAATATGCTATTCCATGGCAGCCTGCTTTGGTACATGGGACCTGAGAACATAAAAAAGGACATCATAAGGGTGTTCGACACCACGGCCGAATCATTCAGGCATATGCAAGCTCCGGTTCTTCCTGGACCTGGCGAGACTAACCTGTTTGAAATGGATGGCATGCTCACCATGGCTAGCTGTAATTATGCAGCAGCAGTCATTGGTATCTGGGTCTTGCAGGACTACGAAAGCGAGATCTGGACTCTCAAGTGCCAAATTCGATTGCCTGCTGAAGTTCCAAAATTCGATGGTGATTGGGATGTGTTGGTGACGTGTTCGGATGAAGCTGTGCTGGTCCTAGTCGCGTTTGGCTATAAGATACTTCAGATCGACATTGATGGAAAATTGGTTGCCACTTTCCATGGCCGCCTTTCTCACGAGCCACTCCGTCTCAAACAATCCCTTGTTCTGCATACCTTCTTTCCAGCACTAGAGGGTTATGTTGTGAATGATTTGCCTTTCATGTGAACTTTTGAAGGCTGCTTAGTGAGCTGGCTTCTTCTCAACATCCTAGATGTTCGTATCCTCATAGGTTGCAGCATGTATGAATTGGATGCGCTATGACCACACTACCTTATTCTTTTGATCCTTATAAGGTTCATTGTTTCATAGTTGCATGAAATATGCGCTTGCCTGTTACCAGTTAGAAAGCTACCTGCCTCATATGGTCCATAGAACTTGCAAGCTGGCCTACGAAAGGGCGATTAACCAATAATTGACCATAGTGTTTGAGGCTTTGAGCATAAGACTGAAGCATCCCAATTCAAAAGAATCTTACAATTAGATTAAGATCGCACCCCGGTTCTTGCAGTGGTCCATCAATCCTAGAAATCCCCTCACTTCAGCAAAACACTAGAAGGTGATCGCGCGCTTTGTCGCGCGCGACAAGTGGTCTTTGCTGCAAGTTAAACAATTTTAAAAAACGGTGGCAAAAGATTTGTCTCGTTCCATTAATTAAGTAGAAGAGTCTTGACAAGAAAAAAACATAAAAACGTCACACAAAGGGACTATACTCTCCCGATATTACATTACTCAAGCACTTTGTCCCCACGGTCACCCAAAGTCTTTGCCCCTGCTTTGATTATGTTTAGAACGACTGATGTTGGGGCGGATTTATTACGGAAGACTTTTGCGTGTTGAATATAAATATATTACCTACTCTCTTTCCATCACTTTTGAAAGAGTTGGATAGTGCATCAATGTTTATCTACTAGTGCAATATTAAAAATAAATAAATAAAGATTTAACGGTTTGCACCGAACCTACGCTGAGGACTAAAATAGGCTAGACGTGAGGGGATTTGTATATAAAAATATTGCCTAGTTCCTTTCCATCAGTTTGGACTTTAGGCAAAGTTGGCTAGTGCATCAATCTTTCATTACGTTTGGTTCGTTCCAGATTATTGAACTCATAAGCATGATGAGGGATGCCATTTCCTTCCTATTTGGAACTTTTTTGTCAGGGTTTGGATTCCCAGGTGTAAATTTATATGTAGGTGAGGGGTTTGCGACCACGATTCGATGGGGTAACAACCTCAGACACACAAGAGATATATAGGTTCAGGCCCCAACTTATAGCTCACCGGTAAAAATCCTACGTCATGGTGTTGTTTATGGGATTTTATGTGTGAGGTGTTGGTGGTGCCGACTTGTTGGGAAGTTGGCTGAGGCATGTTCTTCCTTGCTGGGTACGAACAATCTATGAACTAAGATGAAATAGGATGAACTCGTGGCCTCCTTATCTTCGAGGACGAGAGTGGATGTTTTTTAGCTTGCTTGCTCAATCCCTCTTGGTGTTTCTAGGGTTTGGCTTTGAGTTGCCTTGGTTGGGATGCCCCTCCCCCTGTGGTAGAGGGTCCTATTTATACTACGAGGGAGTGACTTCACTCGTGAAGGATAGGAGGCCACGTCCTCTACCATCCGGAGACCCATGGGTCCAGGTACGTGCCCCATGCTTTTGGATGGGATGGCTGTACTTCCGGTCGTCATGGTCGGGCACGCCGATGTGGTGTTGGCTCCATGGGAATGGAGAGTTACCTTTCCGTACCCGATTGTACATGGCAAGATCGTAGACGGCATATAGGCCTTCATTAGTCTTGTCAAGATGACATAATGACGATCAGATCGTCACGCGGTCTTGGCGTGATATTCTTTTCTTGCTCCTCTTATTATTTTTTCCTTTCCTCCTTCGTGTCGGTGGTGAAGCGTGCACTTTCTTCCCGCGGGCTTCATAGAAGCCAATGATTAAGCTTGTGGCACTGTGTTCTCTCCTGGTCTATTTGGAAGTCAGGGTACCCCTAATTAGGTTCTCCGTCAGTAGGCCCCAAAGCCACTATGTGGTTCGTAGATCCACCCAGGGGATATATTGCCTGCCATCTTCTTATTCTGGTTGCAGTTGCATGGACCTGCCGATCATTGGCGTCTTGAGCCAAGGAACTGGAGTTGATGTCCCTGCCCGTCATCCCCTTTGGTGGCTGCTTTGCCTATTCCTTGTGGGGCCCGTACTCTTTACGGAGAGATCAAAATACCCCATTGGTAATTGAGCCCAGGATTCGATCTCCTCGTTTTTTTAACATCACCAGTATTTACTCCCCCTGGCAATCTGTAATTGGTGACTGGTGGAAATACATGTAATTATCTGATTGTGCATGCGTGGGTAGGCCCACCTTGGGGAGTCAATGCAGATGGATTATCTGCACCCTGATCTTCAGACCATCATCTCCTCACCTCCTCGTTCTTCTCCGGCGGCGGTGCTAACCTTCGATGCGGTTGGTGGTACTCAATTTGACCATGATGGATGTCCCGTTCCGTTCACCCCCTTACACTACGGGGGACAAAGAGATATCATGGCTATCTGGTAGGGATTTCTTCCTCCTCCGGTGGTGTTGGGGCGATGGGCTCTAAGTTCGAAGACTTCTCTGCCCATTTCTGGGAGAGGTTATCTTGTTTCGAGATTTCCTTGTACTCACTCCTCCGGCGAGTTTCTTCTCCCAGCAATTGCTGAGTTGGTATGATTTTAGCCCCACCACCTTTCTCCCGAAGGTCTTTTGGTTATTGCATCCTTCGAAGCTTTTTATGAGGATTTTTTAAAGAATCTGGACGCACTTGGAACTTTTGCATTCTCTTTTGTCCAGAGAAGTGTCGGTGTATCAAGTGTGGTTGCACCCTAAACCATCTAGCTATGTGGTTGCACCAAGTGTCGGTGTATCGCCTACCCTCCATCTTCCATCCTCGGCAACTCGCATTCTCGATGTAACATCCCAAATTTCAAATGAATGATGAAGAAGAAATTTCACTTGTTCAAAAATGAGAACCAACAAAAACTTTTATTTGCATATAGTGCTATGCATAGTGTTCATGCATTATTGTGTGACATTGCCATGAGGATTGTTTGTGTGCTTATGCATAATGCTAAAACCCTAACCTTGATCAAGTAAGATCACAAAGTTAAGCAAAGAAGAAGAAAAGAAGAAAAATAGAAATTTGCAAAAACCCTCACATATGGCTTATGGCCATTTTTGAAAATACTTAACCTAGGCCAATTTGACTTGTGCCAATGGTTGAATAATGTTTCTAAACACTTAATAACACCTTTGGAATCAAAGAAACTCAAATCAAATCAAATTAGAATTCAAAATGAGCTCACATGAGATAACGGTCAAATCTGCCACTTATCTCATGATGCCCACTTTGAGCCCCTAGATTAAGAGTTTTCTTAACTAAAACCTCCCAACTCTTTGCAACTCATCCAAGACCCCATAAGGGTGAACAACTTTGGTCAAGACCATCCCTGCAAACTCCTTCTCAATTTATTTTTATCATCAAGCAAAGTAGGGACATCAACTCAGATTTAAGATTGTGCCCTTTTTGAATTTTTGCAAACCAACTCCATTTTGCACACCACCACCACCACCATTGTGTGCCAAACTTTATTTGAATCAGCTCCACCAAAAATCATTGCAAAATTCCAAAATTTGCTTCATGCGGCCATTTGGTCGAGCACCTTGTGTGCAATTTGCTGCCAACTCAATACATGCTTATATCCATTGGACCATTGCCCTAACCATCCATCCTATGTCAGCTTGAGTACTCTCATCTACTCCTTCCATGACGCCAGGCCTAGAGACACACTGAAATGCACAAAATATTCACCATTCCAACCATGCCGTGCATGACATGGCACACACCATGCCATTCCTCTCTCCATCCTTTTCTAGCATGCACCCCCATGTCAGCAACCTTCCCCTCACTCTCCTGGACACGCCAGTGCTTGCCATCAACGAAGGAGAGCCTCACACGCGCCAGCACGAGGATGCCCAGTGACACGCCAGGACGCGCACGAACATGCCTTGGACACGCCAGAGCGTGACGCTGCCCTGCTGACCCTGGCCACCACTCGCTCTCTCCGCACGCCAGCAGCTCTGCCACGACACCAGGAGACGCCAAGACACGCCCATTGGCCCACGGGAGCGCTGTAGCCGACGCCACCGTCGATGACCTCCGCCGGTACCCGCGACAGACATGACGATCGCCTGCCCTCGTCACTGCGTGGTTTCCCCCGCAATCAAGCCCTACGTGACCGCACTGCCACCGCCAAACCGCCTGCGTCATCGCCCATCACGCCGCGCCCCTGTAGACGCGTCGCCATGGACGACCTGAGCCCCGCGCCTCGGCCTCGCCCCGCCGCTATAAAAAGAGGCCTCCCCTCTCTCAAATCTTCACACCACCAGCATCCCCTCCCCTCAGAACCTTTCCTCGACCATCTCCACCGCCACATTAGCCACCGTAGCCCTCCAATTTCACCGCCGGAGCCCGTGGAGCCACCGCAGAAGGAGGAGAATATTGGCGCCACCTCCAGCGACGCCACCCGTACCAGGCGAGCCGCCGTCCTCGACAACATCGCCGGAGCGCCGGTGAGCTCTCCTACCCACTACCTGCGCCGTCCGTAAGCCCGCCTCTCGCCGGAGATGACGACGGCCGTGCGCCGTTCGATCCAATTCTAATCCAACGTCCCAGAGAGAAACTTACCGTTTCACGGTTTAAGTGACGCTGACGCGTGGGACCCATCGTCAGACGGCCCGCTCGTGCGAGACACGCAGTTGGGCCGGCCCAACTTCTTTCTCCTCTGGCATGTTTGCTTTCCCGCCTAAGCCCACGGATTCAAAATTCGAAATATTTGATTTAAATGAAATTCCTTGCAGATGCTATTTTAAAAATTAAATAGAATAAAATCTACTGAACCAAATTTGATAAATTTTATATATTTGGAAAGCTTATGAAATTATATAAATAACTACACTAGTCTCAACCCTAGATTCCTTGTAGGAATAATGTAGTAAAAATAACAAGGCAGGGCCTTTTCAAACTTCAAACATTTATTAAAAATCAACCATAAGTGATTTTGAGTTGATTCCTGTAACATCCCAAAAATTTCAAAACAAAACAAATGAATTTCCCTAGTTCCAAATTTTGGAACCAACAAAAACTTTTAGTAAATTAAGTTTGATGCATAGTGATCTTGCTTAATTCTTGTGCTCTTTCCATGATTGCTTGTTAAAGTATTGTGAGATGATCTTCAACCAAGGCCACATTTGCTTGTGCCATTGTTTGTAAAACACTTATATATCAATAAAACACCCATTTGAATCAAAGAAACCCAATTCAAATCAAAGACGAATTCAAATTCAACTTACATATGATAATGGTCATATGACCCTTTTATAATATCTTCACCACTTTACCCCCCTGGTTTTGACTTTTCTTCAACCAACCTTGACCAACTCTTGCCATGGCATCCAAGACCATGTCAAGGTGAACAACTTTTATGTTGACCACTAGTGCTAACTTTGACCAGGTTGACCAGTATAAAGTTGACAAGTTGTGACATTGAAACAAAGTGAAGATGACCCCATTTTTGAAAACTTGCAAATCAACACCAAAATGAACACCAACACCACCATTCTGTCCCTTTAATTATATGATCAAGATCCACCAAAAAGAATTCCAAAATTTGAATAAATTTCCCATGTGGCCATTTCGTCGAACAGGTTGCAGGCATAATTTGGCAAATGCAATGCAGCTCTTTGTCCATCAGTCCATGGCCTAAACCCCTTTCTAAACCTGATCATCATTACTCCCCTACCACTCCTGCTTCAAGCCAAGTACCTACTATGGTCGATTAAAGTGAGGAGATGCCAAAACTTAGGCCATGTCGTACCTATGCACACCCACACGCCCCACTCATCTCTGGCCCTCCTCTCTCGTGCTGATCATGTCCTGGAGATGCCCCTGCGCGTGATGATCACAACCATGCACGGCTGGAGCGCGCGTGAGCACGGCATTGGCCAGGCAACGCATGCCCAGCACCATGCCAGTGCACGCCAGGCACGCGGTCAGCGTGCACCGAGCGCGCCAGAGTGCCGCACGACCCATCGCTCTCGTCCTCCCCTGCATCCCTATGCCTGCGTCGAGCACCACCTCCCTCGCCTCTACCGCGTAGACACGCTCGCTAGCCTGCGCCTGCCTTGTCGCCGTCATCCTCGTCGGAGAAGTACCGCAGCACTCGAATCAAGCTTCTGACCGCTCCCATCCCCTTTTCTCCACGCCAGAAGCATGCGCAGCATCGCCATGCCGTCGCCACTCGATCGCCGTCCTTGCATTGCCCCTTCGAGCACCGGAGACACCACGCCGTCGACGACCTCCCACAGCAACCACGGCACCATCTGGGCACTATAAAAGGAATACTCCCTCGACCCAACCATTCACACCATCGGCCTTCCCTCGTCTCAATCGCTCTCCTCGACCCCTTCTCCACCTCAATTACGCCCACCATCGCCGGAATTGGATCGGAATCCGCCGCCACAGTAGCTCATCGCCGTCGTCAAATTAGGCCACCTCCGCTCCTCCCACGGCTACAAGTAGGTTTCTCGTCGTCAACAACGTCGTCTAGCCTCCGCGCCGCCCCTCGCCGGAGCTCCATCACGCCGCCGACCCCCTACCTCGCCGGCGCAGCAAGGTCATCTCCCCGACGGTGACGACGACTCACAGTCGTCCGATCCGCATATAATCGCACGGCCGAGGTGAGCCCTTACCGTTTCGGTGAATTAAAGTCACTGACGCGTGGGACCTCCTATCAGCAGGCCCGCGTCGTTACTGGGCTAGTTTCTCTGTTTCAAACCATGCGGCCCATTAGTTTTCTCGCCTAAGCCCAATTAGCCTTATTCAAATTAATTCGTTTCAGCAATTATTCAAATACTGGTCTGTGCTATAAATTGAATAGTTTCAAATCTACAAATCCAAATCTTGTGATTCAAAATGTTCTAGAAAGCTTATGAAATTATCTAGCTAACCCCACTGGATTCAACCCCATAACTTGTGTAGATTTTGAATAGCAAAAATAATAAAACAGATACTTTTCAGTATTCAAATAAATATAGAAAATCAACCAATTTGAATTTTGAAGTGAATCCAATTGCTATAATTCACATTTAACAAACTCTAATTTAATATGTAAAAATATAATATGGGTTCTGTACATGATCATGGGCTAGAAGAAAATTATTGGCTATGTAGTCAATGTCTAGCCCATTTAAACTATTTCAAATTTTAGGAATTTAAATCCATGAGGTGTAGCACCTCATTTAAATCTTTTTCTCAAGTGACATGAAGTAATGTGATGACCTCTACTGCTTAGGCTCATACTTGCTCACTTGTGGAAATTAAATCAATATAGTATTTAAATTACAATGGTTGTTTAAATCACATGAGATGATGAATCTCATTTAAATCACTTTTCTCAAATAATAAGTGTGAAGTGTTGACCTTGGTCAACATGTGATCATCCCTGGTTATTTGAGAAGATTAAATCTTAAGAAGATTCAATGAGAGGAAATTATTTCTCCAAACCAAAGAGAAACCCAAATTCCAATTTTCAATGAGAGGAAATTATTCTCCTAATATTAAATAAGGAAACCCTAGCATAATTTGTGAGTAAATATTAAGTAGTGATGCTAGATCAATTGTGTGAGCCATTAAGGCTAATTAAGACTACTTAAGTGTTGTTTGGTGATTGTATCCTCGTATTCGTTTATAGACGCTAGTACCAGATACTATCAAGAGGAAGAGGTCTTCTACCAAGAGGAAGAGCAAGAAAACTTTGATCACATCACCAATCAAGGCAAGCTATTACCAATGAAAGCTAGATTAATGCAAGCTATTTGGTTTGCAAGCTATTATCAATGCAAGATAGATTTGTGCAAAGCTCTACAAGAGCAAGGCACTATTACTTTTTACTTTATGATCCTATCCCAAGTTTTTACTTTACAAGCTTTATTGGATTTTATTTATCAAAGTTACTTTTTGATTTATGACTCACTTGGTTTAATTATGGAGTAGTACAAGAGCATCACACTTAGCCTAGAAAGCTATAAGTTACTTAGCACCCCTCATAACTAGTTGCTAGTGCTAAAGATTAAAAGTGACTACTCTAGTTGGGAACTTGTGAATTGAAATGGCTTTGAAAACCTTGGAGTGATGAGTCATTCTATTGAGAGTTTTTGAAGGTGAATATGACTGGTGAATGACTTGGTGAACTTTACAAAATCTGATGGTTGGGTTCGGATGCGATACCATTCCAATTTTACAAGTACCCCCACAATACCTGAATCTGGGTAAGGCTTAGCTGGAAACTTATGTCTTTTAGTATGGGTTCCCTCTGAACAAGCGTCATAGGGGTTATGCCGAGGCTGCCTCCATTGTATTTGAAATGACGTGAAATGAGGTGAATGTACTACCCAAGACCTGTGCAGTTCCCGGGTTGACGGTTTGTTTTCACCGGGAGGCCAAGCTCATGGGGAGAGGTGCCTATACTAGAGTATGTAAATGAAAGGTTAGAATTGGTAGTTCGCGTAATACGTACGATAAATCAGGGCCGCTACTCCTGACGAACTATTGCAATTGTTGTGGCACAAGTGTACAACCTCTGCAGAGTTTAACCTATTCGAATAGCCGCGTCTGCGGTCATGGACAGTTGGAATGGCCATACTGTTCCGTCATCAGAACTTTTCTAAAAATATGAATGGTGACTTGTGACTTGAATTGAAAGGTGACCTTTGAATCACAACCAAGTTGTGGGAATGACACTAATGTTCCCACTTGAGTTTAGCAAATGAAGAAGTTTTGAATATTAAAAGTGCTTATGAAATAAAACTGGCTTTCTGCAAATAAAACTAGAGCTTGGAACTCCCTTACTATAGTTGATAGTAATTACATTAGTATTAGTTTGCGAGTACTTTAAAGTACTCATGGATGTGTCCCTGGCTATTCAAATGGCCATACTATGAAGAAGAGTACCAGAACCCGGAAGAAGGACATCAGGACGTCTACGACAACTAGGATCACTCCTGACGTCAAGAGTTGCCTGTGGAATAGATGGACTACTACTACTACGCTATTTCGCTTCCGCTATGTGTTATGTAATGGATTAATAGAACTTCTATTATGGTAATGAGACTGGATCATGTGATCCTTTATTTGTAAGACGATTATGGTATGTAATGAATGATGTGTTGTGATATCAATCTATTATGTCTCGCAAAAACAATATTCCTGGGATTGCGAGGAATGGCATAATAGGCATCTGGACTTAAAAATTCGGGTGTTGACAAGTTGGTATCAGAGCCATTGTTGACCTTAGGAGACCCTAGTTAGAATGGACGTCTGAAAAACTTAGTTTCAAAACAAATGAAGTGACTATTTATGAAAAACTTATTCTCACTCTTATCCTTGAGATCTTCTTCAAAATAAGAAAGTCATGCTCTATTCTTTTCATATTATTACATAAAATTTTGACACACTACTCACATCTCTAACTTACTCATCATAATTCTTCACAGATGGAGTACACCTGCAAGTCTTATCAGCTTGGCCACGGAGGAAACCTCATGTTCGAGAAGGATTTGAAACAACTGGTTGATTATTTAGGACGCCTGTATCCCGAGTTTTTCGGAATACCCCTCAACAATCCATCGGGAGGACAACCTCGGTGGGAAGTTACTACAGATCTGGGAGGAAAGCTTGGAGCCCCACTATGGGAAACCATCTGGTTTTCTGTAACGGGAAGCACTTGGAAGGAAGGACTAGTCAGAGCGATGCAAGAAGCAATTGCCCGTCTGTGTGGACAGAATATGAACAAGCTCCAGAATACCCGCTTCATTTACTACCCAGGACATGATCCCATGGGAAGACCAATAATCATGCCCTCGCACCTGGAGATGAACCACTATGTTGCCTACCTCGACTACATGCTGTACAAGACCCGCAAGGAGTTGGACAACGCCCTTGCCTTTCGCTAAGCACATTACCCGTGAAGATGAAGAATCCCCCCCTGAAGAGTAGTTTCATTTAAAGCACTTTCGTATGTGTGAGTTGTATTAGGATCCCCTTGTATCGTAGAACGAATGAATGGCTCTTCAAACCAACGGTGTGTTAGAATTGTAATGTGTGATGCTTGGTATGAATGAAAAAAGTGTTGTTGGTTTTTACCCCCGCAACACTACTCAAGTTTTCAATTTATGAACTTTTAAACTTTAACCAAAGAAACCATAGAAATTTCCTTCTTATCTTATCATCTACCTCAATGTTCAGATGGCCCCACCAACCCGCAGCGCCACCCAGGATGCCATGATGCAGCTGCTGCAGACGATGATGGCAGACCGAGAAGTCGAAAGAGCTGAACGCCAAGCCAACATTGCCGCACTGCAACAGATAGCTCAGAACAATCAAGGCCATGGAAACCACGATCACCCTGGATCGAAGCTGAAGAACTTTCAGAACACCAACCCACCGATATTCAACAAGATTGAAGAGCCCCTACATGCGTATGACTGGCTCCAGACCATGGAGAACAACCTCGAAGTTGCGGGAGTTGAAGCCGCAGAAAAAGTACTGTTCGCCACCCACTACTTGTCAGGACCTGCCAAAGCCTGGTGGACAAGTGCCCGTGCAATGAATGCGGGACAAATGATGACCTGGGAAGACTTCAAGCTGAAGTTTAGCAAATATCATGCGCCCCAAGGACTGATCAAGAAAATGAGAGACGAGTTCCGTGAACTCAAACAGGGAAGGATGTCCGTTGTGGAATACCGCGACAGGTTTCTCACTCTGTCAAGGTACGCCCCGGATGAGACCGACACCAATGAGAAGAGAAAGGAAAGATTTCTGAACGGACTGCACGATGAGATGCAAACGGTGTTGGTGAACATTCCGTTCACTGACTTGGAAGCCCTCATAGACTCATCCATACAGATGGAAGGAAAGCTGCATCAGGCCAATGAGAACCGCAAGCGCAGAATGATGAACCAGAATGGACCCCACCATACCCAGAAACACCGCAACCACTCAACTGGAGGATTTACCCCAAGACACAACAAGCCCCTTGCTCAGAGTTATCGCCCCAACTACAACAACAACAACGGAGGACCCCCGAAGACCGGAGGAAACAACAACAACAACCACCACAACAACAACCACCCCAACAACAACCACCAGAATGGGAACAACAACAACAACACCAATACTGCTCCAAGGACTGGAAGCAATGCTACCCCCATCACCCCCAAAGACAAGGCAACAATCAACTGCTATGAATGTGGAGTTGTGGGTCACTACTCCAATGAGTGCCCCAAGAAGCTTGCCAAGATTGCCACCAATACCGCTGCACCTGCTCAGCAACAGCGCCGCTTTGCAAGAAGAAGGAACCAGAACAACAACAACGGCCGTCTCTACCACATGAATGCCACTGAAGCTCAAGAAGCACCACAGACCATGCCAAGTATGTCTTCCTATTAATCAAAATGCTCAATCTCTCTTAGGAACCTAACTTTTCTTAAAATCTTGGGACGAGATTTGTTTAAGGGGGAAGGGTTTGTAACATCCCAAAAATTTCAAAACAAAACAAATGAATTTCCCTAGTTCCAAATTTTGGAACCAACAAAAACTTTTAGTAAATTAAGTTTGATACATAGTGATCTTGCTTAATTCTTGTGCTCTTGCCATGATTGCTTGTTAAAGTATTGTGAGATGATCTTAAACCCTAAACCTCACCTCTCTTTTCCCCACCCAAGTTAAAATAAAATAAAAGGAAATTAAAAAAGAAAAAGGCATATGTGCATATGGCTATATTTATAAATCTTTACCCTAAGCTCTTCTACTTTGTTTAGAGGTTTGGAAAACCTTCACACACCTTACCTAGTACTTATCAAACCAAATCCAAAGTGAAACAAAAGAAAATAAAAAGAAACTAAAAATGCCATAGAGGCATATGAGAGTAAATAGCAAATTTGTGAATTTGAGAATCTTGACCCTAAGACATGTGGTGAATGGTTGGATCACTCCTCTATACCATTTCAACACTCAACAACACCAATTGGGTCAAGCCAAGTCAAATTAAACATCAAATACAACATATGCATAGAGGCATATGTGACACATAGCCATAATACCCATTTCTTGCCCTATGCCTTTAAACCTTGACCAAATGGTGTGAAACCATCTCTAAACCTAATCTAACCCTAAATGGACCCTAACCCATGCCCAAGTAAAGCAAGGGAAACATTTTAGAAGAATAAGGAAAATTGACACATCACCTCTTATGTGTTAGGGCCATTTTTGCAAATCTTTGAGCTAGACCTTTTGGAATGGTTTCAATGGTTTGGAAATGTTTCTAAACTAATAAGAATCACATTAGAGTCAAGAAAAATCAAATCAAAAAGATAGAAATCAAATAGTGAGAAAATCCCATTTTCACTAACATACACACTTAGCCAATTTTGCAAATCTTCAACCAAGGCCACATTTGCTTGTGCCATTGTTTGTAAAACACTTATATATCAATAAAACACCCATTTGAATCAAAGAAACCCAATTCAAATCAAAGATGAATTCAAATTCAACTTACATATGATAATGGTCATATGACCCTTTTATAATATCTTCACCACTTTACCCCCTGGTTTTGACTTTTCTTCAACCAACCTTGACCAACTCTTGCCATGGCATCCAAGACCATGTCAAGGTGAACAACTTTTATGTTGACCACTAGTGCTAACTTTGACCAGGTTGACCAGTATAAAGTTGACAAGTTGTGACATTGAAACAAAGTGAAGATGACCCCATTTTTGAAAACTTGCAAATCAACACCAAAATGAACACCAACACCATCATTATGTCCCTTTAATTATATTATCAAGATCCACCAAAAAGAATTCCAAAATTTGAATAAATTTCCCATGCGGCCATTTCGTCGAACAGGTTGCAGGCAGAATTTGGCAAATGCAATGCAGCTCTTTGTCCATCAGTCCATGGCCTAAACCCCTTTCTAAACCTGATCATCATTGCTCCCCTACCACTCCTGCTTCAAGCCAAGTACCTACTATGGTCGATTAAAGTGAGGAGATGCCAAAACTTAGGCCATGCCGCACCTATGCACACCCACACGCCCCACTCATCTCTGGCCCTTCTCTCTCGTGCTGATCATGTCCTGGAGATGCCCCTGTGCGTGATGATCACAACCATGCACGGCTGGAGCGCGCGCGAGCACGGCATTGGCCAGGCAACGCATGCCCAGCACCATGCCAGTGCACGCCAGGCACGCGGTGAGCGTGCACCGAGCGCGCCAGAGCGCCACTCGACCCGTCGCCCTCGTCCTCCCCCTGCATCCCTATGCCGGCGTCGAGCACCACCTCCCTCGCCTCTACCGCGTAGACACGCTCGCTAGCCTGCGCCTGCCTTGTCGCCGTCGTCCTCGTCGGAGAAGTACCGCAGCACTCGAATCAAGCTTCTGACCGCTCCCGTCCCCTTTTCTCCACGCCAGAAGCATGCGCAGCATCGCCATGCCGTCGCCACTCGATCGCCATCCTTGCATTGCCCCTTCGAGCACCGGAGACGCCACGCCGTCGATGACCTCCCACAGCAACCACGGCACCATCTGGGCACTATAAAAGGAACACTCCCTCGACCCAACCATTCACACCATCGGCCTCCCCACGTCTCAATCGCTCTCCTCGACCCCTTCTCCACCTCAATTACGCCCACCATCGCCGGAATTGGATCGGAATCCGCCGCCACAGTAGCTCATCACCGTCGTCAAATTAGGCCACCTCCGCTCCTCCCACGGCTACCGCAGGTTTCTCGTCGTCAACAACGTCGTCTAGCCTCCGCGCCGCCCCTCGCCGGAGCTCCATCACGCCGCCGACCCCCTACCTCGCCGGCGCAGCAAGGTCATCTCCCTGACGGTGACGACGACTCACAGTCGTCCGATCCGCATCTAATCGCACGGCCGAGGTGAGCCCTTACCATTTCGGTGAATTAAAGTCACTGACGCGTGGGACCTCCTGTCAGCAGGCTGATGTCTACGGGAGCTTCTATTCTTGTAGACAGTGTTGGGCCTCCAAGAGCAGAGGTTTGTAGAACAGCAGCAAGTTTCCCTTAAGTGGATCACCCAAGGTTTATCGATCTCAGGGAGGAAGAGGTCAAAGATATCCCTCTCAAGCAACCCCGCAACCACAAAGCAAGAAGTCTCTTGTGTCCCCAACACACCTAATAGGTGCACTAGTTCGGCGAAGAGATAGTGAAATACAGGTGGTATGAATAAGTATGAGCAGTAGCAACGGCACCAGAAAAGTGCTTTGCCCAGGACTGGCGTGTGATTGATGGTGGTAATATGGCGGGCAGTACAAATACAGTAAAACAGTAAACAAGCAGCGATAGCAGTATTTAGGAACAAGGCCTAGGGATTATACTTTCACTAGTGGACACTCTCAACATTGATCACATAAATAAATAGATAGATGCTAGACTCTACACCCTCTTGTTGGATGATGAACACCACTAACTGTGTAGGATTACACGAACCCTCAATGCCGGAGTTAACAAGCTCCACAATATTCGATGTTCATATTTAAATAACCTTAGAGTGCATGACAGATCAACATAACCAAACCAAGTACTAACATAGCATGCACACTGTCACCTTCACGCCACGAAAGGAGGCATAGATCACATCAATACCATCATAGCAATAGTTAACTTCATAATCTACAAGAGATCACAATCATAGCCTACGCCAAGTACTAACACGATGCACACACTCGTCACCATTACACCGTGCAGGAGGAATAAACTACTTTAATAACATCACTAGAGTAGCACACAGATATATTGTGATACAAAACACATTGCAATCATAAAGAGATATAAATAAGCACTTCACTATGCCATTCATAACAGTGAATAAGTATTCTCGTGAAATATAGCCTAAGAGACCCACACGGTGCACACACTCGTCACCTTTACACACGTGGGACAAGGAGTCTCCAGAGATCACATAAGTAAAATCCACTTGACTAGCATAATGACATCTAGATTACAAGCATCATCATATGAATCTCAATCATGTAAGGCAGCTCATGAGATTATTGTATTGAAGTACATAGGAGAGAGATTAACCACATAGCTATCGGTACAGCCCCGAGCCTCGATGGAGAACTACTCCCTCCTCATGGGAGAAGCAGCGTTGATGAAGATGGCGGTGGAGATGGCAGCGGTGTCGATGGAGAAGCCTTCTGGGGGCACTTCCCCGTCCCGGCGGCGTGCCGGAACAGAGACTCCTGTCCCCCAGATCTTGGCTTCGCGATGGCGGCGGCTCTGGATGGTTTCTCGTAACGTGGCTTTTTCGTATCGAGGTTTTAGGTCGATGACCTTTATATAGGCGAAGAGGCGGCATCAGAGGGTCGAAGAGGCGGCGAGGAGATAGGGGGGCGCGGGCCACCCCCAGTCCGTGCCGGCCACCCTCCTGGGGCCCCTGTGGCCCAACTCTGGTCCTTCCCGGGTGTTCTGGAAGCTTCGTGGGAAAATAGGATGCTGGGCGTTGATTTCGTCCGATTCCGAGAATATTTCCTTACTAGGATTTCTGAAACCAAAAACAGCAGAAAACAGCAACTGGCCCTTCGGCATCTTGTCAATAGGTTAGTTCCGGAAAACGCATAAAAACGGCATAAAGTATGCATAAAACATGTAGATATCATCAATAATGTGGCATGGAACATAAGAAATTATCGATACGTCGGAGACGTATCAGCATCCCCAAGCTTAGTTTCTGCTCGTCCCGAGCAGGTAAACGATAACAAAGATAATTTCTGGAGTGACATGCCATCATAACCTTGATCATACTATTGTAAGCATATGTAATGAATGCAACGATCAAAGCAATGGTAAATGACATGAGTAAACAAATGAATCATATAGCAAAGACTTTTCATGAATAGCACTTTCAAGACAAGCATCAATAAGTCTTGCATAAGAGTTAACTCATAAAGCAATAATTCAAAGTAAAGGCATTGAAGCAACATAAAGGAAGATTAAGTTTCAGCGGTTGCTTTCAACTTGTAACATGTATATCTCATGGATAGTTGTCAATGTAAAGTAATATAACAAGTGCAATATGCAAGTATGTAGGAATCAATGCACAGTTAACACAAGTGTTTGCTTCTTGAGGTGGAGAGAAATAGGTGAACTAACTCAACATAAAAGTAAAAGAATGGTCCTTCAAAGGGGAAAGCATCGATTGCTATATTTGTGCTAGAGCTTTGATTTTGAAAACATAAAGAGAGCATAAAAGTAAAGTTTTGAGAGGTGTTTGTTGTTGTCAACGAATGGTAGTGGGCACTCTAACCCCTTGCCAGTGCAAACCTTCAAAGAGCGGCTCCCATTTTATTTTTATTTTTGTGTGGCACTCCTTCCAACCTTTCTTTCACAAACCATGGCTAACCGAATCCTCGGGTGCCTGCCAACAATCTCATACCATGAAGGAGTGCCTTTTATTTTAGTTTTATTATGATGACACTCCTCCCCACCTTTGCTTTCTCAAGCCATGGCGAACCGAATCCTTCGGGTGCCGTCCAACAATCACATACCGTGGAGGAGTGTCTATTTTTGTTAATTAATTTGGGACTGGGAATCCCATTGCCGACTCTTTTTGCAAAATTATTGGATAAGCGGATGAAGCCACTAGTCAATTGGTGAAAGTTGCCCAACAAGATTGAAAGATAAACACCACATACTTCCTCATGAGCTATAAAACATTGACACAAATCAGAGGTAATAAATTTTGAATTGTTTAAAGGTAGCACTCAAGCAATTTACTTTGGAATGGCGGAGAAATACCATGTAGTAGGTAGGTATGGTGGACACAAATGGCATAGTGGTTGGCTCAAGTATTTTGGATGCATGAGAAGTATTCCCTCTCGATACAAGGTTTTAGGCTAGCAAGGTTATTTGAAACAAACACAAGGATGAACCGGTGCAGCAAAACTCACATAAAAGACATATTGTAAACATTATAAGACTCTACACCGTCTTCCTTGTTGTTCAAACTCAATACTAGAAATTATCTAGACCTTAGAGAGACCAATTATGCAAACCAAATTTTAGCAAGCTCTATGTATTTCTTCATTAATAGGTGCAAAGTATATGATGCAAGAGTGTAAACATGAGCACAACAATTGCCAAGTATCACATTATCCAAGACATTATACCAATTACTACATGTAGCATTTCCCGTTTCCAACCATATAACAATTAACGAAGCAGTTTCAACCTTCGCCATGAAAATTAAAAGCTACGAACACATGTGTTCATATGAACCAGCGGAGCGTGTCTCTCTCCCACACAAGCATTTATTCAAACAAAAACAAAAACAAAAGCACACAGACGCTCCAAGCAAAGTACATAAGATGTGGCCGAATAAAAATATAGTTTCAAGAGAAGGAACTCGATAATTTGTCGATGAAGAAGGGGATGCCTTGGGCATCCCCAAGCTTAGATGCTTGAGTCTTCTTGAAATATGCAGGGATGAACCACTGGGGCATCCCCAAGCTTAGAGCTTTCACTCTTCTTGATCATATTGTATCATCCTCCTCTCTTGACCCTTGAAAACTTCCTCCACACCAAACTCAAAACAACTCATTAGAGGGTTAGTGCATAATCAAAAACTCACATGTTCAGAGGTGACACAATCATTCTTAACACTTCTGGACATTGCCCAAAGCTACTGGAAGTTAATGGAACAAAGAAATCCATCCAACATAGCAAAAGAGGCAATGCGAAATAAAAGGCAGAATCTGTCAAAACAGAACAGTCCGTAAAGACGAATTTTATTGAGGCACCAGACTTGCTCAAATGAAAATGCTCAAATTGAATGAAAGTTGCGTACATATCTGAGGATCACTCACGTAAATTGGCATAATTTTATGAGTTACCTACAGAGAATTGTGCCCAGATTCGTGACAGCAAAGAAATCTGTTTCTGTGCAGTAATCCAAATCTAGTATCAACCTTACTATCAACGACTTTACTTGGCACAACAAAACACAAAACTACGATAAGGAGAGGTTGCTACAGTAGTAACAACTTCCAAGACACAAATATAAAACAAAATTGCTGTAGCAAAATAAACACATGGGTTATCTCCCAAGAAGTTCTTTCTTTATAGCCATTAAGATGGGCTCAGCAGTTTTAATGATGCACTCGCAAGAAATAGTATTTAAAGCAAAAGAGAGCATCAAGAGGAAAATTCAAAACACATTTAAGTCTAACATGCTTCCTATGAAAAGGAATCTTGTAAATAAACAAGTTCATGAAGAGCAAATTAACAAGCATAGGAAGATAGAACAAGTGTAGCTTCAAAAATTTCAGCACATAGAGAGGTGTTTTAGTAACATGAAAATTTCTACAACCATATTTTCCCCTCTCGTAATAACTTTCAGTAGCATCATGAGCAAACTCAACAATATAACTATCACATAAAGTATTCTTATCATGAGTCTCATGCATAAAATTATTACTCTCCACATAAGCATAATCAATTTTATTAGTTGTAGTGGGAGCAAATTCAACAAAGTAGCTATCATTATTATTCTCATCATCAAATATAGGAGGCATATTGTAATCATAATCAAATTCACTCTCCATAGTAGGTGGCACCAAAAGACCACTATCATTATAATCATCATATATGGGAGGCATATCATAATCAACATAAACTTTCTCCTCAATACCCGGAGGGCTAAAGAGATCATTTTCATCAAAACCGACCTCCCCAAGCTTAGAATTTTCCATAGCATTAGAAACAATAGTGTTCAAAGCATTCATATTAATAACATTCCCATTAGCATGCATATAAAGTTCCATGGGTTTTTTAATTCTCTCTTCAAACACATCATGTCCTAATTCAAGATAAAGTTCATAAAGATCTCTCATATTTTGGTTGTTTTCCATTATGCCAAACTAGTGTAAACAAGAAACAAAAAGATGCAATTGCAGGATCTAAAGGAAATAGCTTCGAACACCCACACAATGGCGCCAGAAAAGTACTGTTACCTGGAACCGGAGTATGAGTGCCTTTTACCTTTCCTCCCCGGCAACGGCGCCAGAAAAGTGCTTGATGTCTACGGGAGCTTCTATTCTTGTAGACAGTGTTGGGCCTCCAAGAGCAGAGGTTTGTAGAACAGCAGCAAGTTTCCCTTAAGTGGATCACCCAAGGTTTATCGATCTCAGGGAGGAAGAGGTCAAAGATATCCCTCTCAAGCAACCCTGCAACCACAAAGTAAGAAGTCTCTTGTGTCCCCAACACACCTAATAGGTGCACTAGTTCGGCGAAGAGATAGTGAAATACATGTGGTATGAATAAGTATGAGCAGTAGCAACGGCACCAGAAAAGTGCTTTGCCCAGGACTGGTGTGTGATTGATGGTGGTAATATGGCAGGCAGTACAAATACAGTAAAACAGTAAACAAGCAGCGATAGCAGTATTTAGGAACAAGGCCTAGGGATTATACTTTCACTAGTGGACACTCTCAACATTGATCACATAAATAAATAGATAGATGCTAGACTCTACACCCTCTTGTTGGATGATGAACACCACTAATCGTGTAGGATTACATGAACCCTCAATGCCGGAGTTAACAAGCTCCACAATATTCGATGTTCATATTTAAATAACCTTAGAGTGCATGATAGATCAACATAACCAAACCAAGTACTAACATAGCATGCACTACTCGTCACCTTCACGCCACGAAAGGAGGCATAGATCACATCAATACCATCATAGCAATAGTTAACTTCATAATCTACAAGAGATCACAATCATAGCCTACGCCAAGTACTAACACGATGCACACACTCGTCACCATTACACCGTGCAGGAGGAATAAACTACTTTAATAACATCACTAGAGTAGCACACGGATATATTGTGATACAAAACACATTGCAATCATAAAGAGATATAAATAAGCACTTCACTATGCCATTCATAACAGTTGAATAAGTATTCTCGTGAAATATAGCCTAAGAGACCCACACGGTGCACACACTCGTCACCTTTACACACGTGGGACAAGGAGTCTCCGGAGATCACATAAGTAAAATCCACTTGACTAGCATAATGACATCTAGATTACAAGCATCATCATATGAATCTCAATCATGTAAGGCAGCTCATGAGATTATTGTATTGAAGTACATAGGAGAGAGATTAACCACATAGCTACCGGTACAGCCCCGAGCCTCGATGGAGAACTACTCCCTCCTCATGGGAGAAGCAGCGTTGATGAAGATGGCGGTGGAGATGGCAGCGGTGTCGATGGAGAAGCCTTCCGGGGGCACTTCCCCGTTCCGGCGGCGTGCCGGAACAGAGACTCCTGTCCACCAGATCTTGGCTTCGCGATGACGGCGGCTCTGGATGGTTTCTTGTACCGTGGCTTTTTCGTATCGAGGTTTTAGGTCGAGGACCTTTATATAGGCGAAGAGGCGGCGTCAGAGGGTCGAAGAGGCGGCGAGGAGATAGGGGGGCGTGGGCCACCCCCAGTCCGCGCCGGCCACCCTCCTGGGGCCCCTGTGGCCCAACTCTGGTCCTTCCCGGGTGTTCCGGAAGCTTCGTGGAAAAATAGGATGCCGGGCGTTGATTTCGTCCGATTCCGAGAATATTTCCTTACTAGGATTTCTGAAACCAAAAACAGCGAGAAAACAAGAACTGGCCCTTCGGCATCTCGTCAATAGGTTAGTTCCGGAAAACGCATAAAAACGGCATAAAGTATGCATAAAACATGTAGATATCATCAATAATGTGGCATGGAACATAATAAATTATCGATACGTCGGAGACGTATCATAGGCCCGCATCGTTACTGGGCTAGTTTCTCTGTTTCAAACCATGCGGCCCATTAGTTTTCCCGCCTAAGCCCAATTAGCCTTATTCAAATTAATTCGTTTCAGCAATTATTCAAATACTGGTCTGTGCTATCAATTGAATAGTTTCAAATCTACAAATCCAAATCTTGTTATTCAAAATTTTCTAGAAAGCTTATGAAATTATCTAGCTAACCCTACTGGATTCAACCCCATAACTTTTGTAGATTTTGAATAGAAAAAATAATAAAACAGATACTTTTCAGTATTCAAATAAATATAGAAAATCAACCAATTTGAGTTTTGAAGTGAATCCAATTGCTATAATTCACATTTAACAAACTCTAGTTTAATATCTAAAAATATAATATGGGTTCTGTACATGATCATGGGCTAGAAGCAAATTATTGGCTATGTAGTCAATGTCTAGCCCATTTAAACTATTTCAAATTTTAGGAATTTAAATCCATGAGGTGTAGCACCTCATTTAAATCTTTTTCTCAAGTGATATGAAGTAATGTGATGACCTCTATTGCTTAGGCTCATACTTGCTCACTTGTGGAAATTAAATCAATATAGTATTTAAATTACAATGGTTGTTTAAATCACATGAGATGATGAATCTCATTTAAATCACTTTTCTCAAATAATAAGTGTGAAGTGTTGACCTTGGTCAACATGTGATCATCCCTGGATATTTGAGAAGATTAAATCTTAATAAGATTCAATGAGAGGAAATTATTTCTCCAAACCAAAGAGAAACCCAAATTCCAATTTTCAATGAGAGGAAATTATTCTCCTAATATTAAATAAGGAAACCCTAGCATAATTTGTGAATAAATATTAAGTAGTGATGCTAGATCAATTGTGTGAGCCATTAAGGCTAATTAAGACTACTTAAGTGTTGTTTGGTGATTGTATCCTCGTATTCGTTTATAGACGCTAGTACTGGAGACTATCAAGAGGAAGAGGTCTTCTACCAAGAGGAAGAGCAAGAAAACTTTGATCACATCACCAATCAAGGCAAGCTATTACCAATGCAAGCTAGACTAATGCAAGCTATTTGGTTTGCAAGCTATTATCAATGCAAGATAGATTTGTGCAAAGCTCTACAAGAGCAAGGCACTATTACTTTTTACTTTATGATCCTATCCCAAGTTTTTACTTTACAAGCTTTATTGGATTTTATTTATCAAAGTTACTTTTTGATTAATGACTCACTTGGTTTAGTTATGGAGTATTACAATAGCATCACACTTAGCCTAGAAAGCTATAAGTTACTTAGCACCCCTCATAACTAGTTGCTAGTGCTAAAGATTAAAAGTGACTACTCTAGTTGGGTACTTGTGAATTGAAATGGCTTTGAAAACCTTGGAATGATGAGTCATTCTATTGTGAGTTTTTGAAGGTGAATATGACTGGTGAATGACTTGGTGAACTTTACAAAATCTGATGGTTGGGTTCGGATGCGATACCATTCCAATTTTACAAGTACCCCCACAATACCTGAATCTGGGTAAGGCTTAGCTGGAAACTTATGTATTTTAGTATGGGTTCCCTCTGAACAAGCGTCATAGGGGTTATGCCGAGGCTGCCTCCATTGTATGTGAAATGACGTGAAATGAGGTGAATGTACTACCCAAGCCCTGTGCAGTTCCCGGTTGACGGTTTGTTTTCACCGGGAGGCCAAGCTCATGGGGAGAGGTGCCTATACTAGAGTATGTAAATGAAAGGTTAGGATTGGTAGTTCGCGTACTACGTACGATAAATCAGGGCCAGTTACCCCTGACAAACTATTGCAATTGTTGTGGCACAAGTGTACAACCTCTGCAGAGTGTAAACCTATTCGAATAGCCGCGTCCGCGGTCATGGACAGTTGGAATGGCCATACTGTTCCGTCATCAGAACTTTTCTAAAAATATGAATGGTGACTTGTGACTTGAATTGAAAGGTGACTTGGACTTTGAATCACAACTGAGTTGTAGGAATGACACTAATGTTCCCAGTTGAGTTTAGCAAATGAAGAAGATTTGAATATTAAAAGTGCTTATGAAATAAAACTGGCTTTCTGCAAATAAAACTAGAGCTTAGAACCCCCTTACTATAGTTGATAGTAATTACATTAGTATTAGTTTGTGAGTACTTTAAAGTACTCATGGCTGTGTCCCTGGCTATTCAAATGGCCAGACTATGAAGAAGACTACCAGAACCCGGAAGAAGGACAGCAGGACGTCTATGACAACTAGGATCACTCCTGACGTCAACAGTTGCCTGTGGAATAGATGGACTACTACTACGCTATTTCGCTTCCTCTATGTGTTATGTAATGGATTAATAGAACTTCTATTATTGTAATGAGACTGGATCATGTGATCCTTTATTTGTAAGACGATTATGGTATGTAATGAATGATGTGTTGTGATATCAATCTATTATGTCTCGCAAAAACAATATTCCTGGGATTCCGAGGAATGGCATAATAGGCATCTGGACTTAAAAATCCGGGTGTTGACAATTCCAACTCTCACAAATCACATTGCACATACTCTACTTAGATATGTAAAAACATCACATAGTTGTTTGTATGATCATGGGCTAGAGCAAAATAATGGCTATGTGGCTATTTCTAGTCCATTTAAAATTATCCAAAATTATTTCTTAAATAGTATGGGAGGTTCTCTCTCATTTAACTCATGGTCCTAAGCAGTTCAAGATTAGGTGTTGACTTTGGTCTATAGCAACTCATAGTGGATTACTTAGAGACATTAAATTGTTGCAATATTAGAGTTTAAATTGCATGAGGTTAGTACCTCATTTAAATTATTTTTGTCAAATGATAATGGTGAGGTGTTGACCTTGGTCAACATGATCCCACACTTATTATTTGAGGAAATTAAATCTTAAGAAGATTCAATGAGAGTACATTATTTCTCTTACAAATTTTATTAACACACAAGCCAACCCCCCTTGTGATTAATGTGGTAATGCTAGAATAAGCTTGTGTGAACCAGTTGTGTGTTTATTCTAGCCCTTAAGAATTGTTTGGTGATTGTATACCTCGTATCCATTTATAGACGCTAGTACCGAGGAATACCAGGAGGAGGAGGTCTACTACCAGGAGGAAGAAGAAAGCTTTGATCACTTTACCAATCAAGGCAAGCTATACTCTTGCAAGTTACCATAGTGCAAGCTCATCTTTAGCAAGGCACTCATACCATACTACTTTGTGTTTACTTTACAAGTCCCAGTTTTTATCTCTCAAAGCTTTTACTTTGATTTCCCAAGATTTACTTTTATAGTTAACTTGAGTCTAGATAAGGAGTAGTACAAGAACATCAAAGTTAGCCTAGAGAGCTACAAGCTAGTTAGCACCCCTCATGCCTAGTTTCTAGTGCTAAATTAAAAGTGACTACTCTAGCTAGGAACTTGTGAATCTTTGATTTTGAAAACCTTGGAATGATGAGTCATTCTATTGAAAGCTTTTTGAAGGTGAATGTGACTTGAATAAAATGGTGATTCTGATCAAAACTGATGATTGGGTTCGGATGTGATACCATTCCAATTCTTGAGTACCCCCACAATACCTGATTATGGGTAAGGCTTTAGCTGGAAATTTATGTGTCTTAGTATGGGTTCCCTCTGAACAAGCGTCATAGAGGTTATGCCGAGGCTGCCTCCGTTGAAAGTGAAATGAAGTGAAAGGAGTTGAATATACTACCCAATCCCTGTGCAGTTCCCAGGATAGAAGTTGGTTATCACTGGGAGGCCAAACTCATGGGGGAGGTGCCTATACTAGGATGTGTAAGTGAAAGGTTAATGGTTGATGATCCGCATACTGAGTTATGATTATTCAGGGTTATCCCTGACGGATGTAATCAAATGTTGTGGCACAAGTGTGCAACCTCTGCAGAGTGTAAACCTATTCGAATAGCCGCGTCCGCGGTCATGGATAGTTGGAAAGGCCATACTGTTCCGTCATCAGAACTTTTCCAAAAGGTGAATTGTGATTTGAACTTGAAAAGGGTGACTTTGATTTGAATCACAACAGAGTTGTGGGAATGACACTAATGTTCCCACTTGAGTTAAGTTAGGCAATTGAAGCATCTTTGTTTACTAAATGCTTATGAACTAAAATTGGCTTTATGCAAATAAACTTAGAGCTTAGCACCCCTTTACTAAAATTGATAGTACTTACACTAGTATTAGTTTGCGAGCACTTTAAAGTACTCACGGATGTGTCCCTGGCTATTCAAATGGCCAGACTATGAAGAAGAGCAGTAGTATCAGGATGACGGACAACATGACGTCTACGATAACTAGGATCGTCTTCTAACATCACGCGTTGCATGTGGATTAGATGGACTACTACAACTTCGCTTCCGCTATGTGTTATGTATTGATCCTTAGATCAAGTGTTGTAATGAGACTGGATCATGTGATCCTTTTTGTTGTAAGACTATTATGGTGTTGTAATGGATGATGACTCTATGATATTCAATAGTTATGTCTCGCAAAAACAATCTTCCTGGGATTGCGATGTATGGCATAATAGGCATCTGGACTTAAAAATCCGGGTGTTGACACTCGACATCTTTCCTTGCACCTTAGGTTTGCTCCATAGTATCATGTCTGGCTCTTCCTTACTTCGACTAACTTAATATTTCTCCTTCCATATTTTTTATCTTTAGGAGCAGGAGGATTCATCAATTTGGCTTCCCATGGTGGTGACCGAGGAGCTTATTTCCGAGTGTGATTCCTCATTATCAGAAGAGGAATCGAACATCGGTCACTTAGGGGGGAGGGTTCCTTTGCTGAATGGGTGCTACATGGAGGGGATCCTCCTCGCAGCCTAGTGATGCATCTCAAATGCATACATGAATTTTGTAGTTTATTGCCACATGTTCCTTCATATTTGCATCTCATATAAGGTTATATCAATGTTTTGTATTCTTTTTGGGGATTTTCCAATGATCCCCTTTATTTTTGTTATAACTCTGCAGAACAGGAATCTCTTGTTTTGCGCACTTTTTTACTTTTTGGGACGTACACAGAGTCAAATGGATCTAGGATTTTTCAAGGATCAATCTTTCACGAAGACTGATGATATGAAGCTTTGAAATCACACAAATAGAGCCCGGAAAGCACAAATCCTATGGGTGGCGCGTCCAACACCATTGGTCGCGTCACCTAGGCATTCCGCCTCCTCGAGCGTCTTCAGCCGTCCATTAAGAGCCCCAGATGATGGTCTTGACCTAAAAACCCCTATATAGGTCCCTAAAAGTACAGAGGATGTAGATCGACGTCACGCGGAGGTGTGTGTGGGATTAAAATTTCCAGGCAACCTCCATGTCTAGTACCTGCACCATGGTTAGCAAGCAACGGCGAGGCATGTGCAACATCCATACATTGGTTAGCAGAAAGTAAAGAGGACTACGAGACAAGTGGCAATGTGTGAGAGTTGGGCATGTTAACAAACAGGAACACATTTTCAACAAAATTAACATCCATAGAGATATATACTCGATTGGAAGGAACATGAAGACATTTGTATCCTTGATGAAGAGAGCTATAACCCAAAGACACACACTTCTTCGACCGAAATTCAAGCTTATGATTGTTAAAGGGTTGAAGATGAGGCCAACAAGCTCAACCAAACACCTTAAAAATGGTGTAGTTAGGTGTTTCTTTAAGAAGTTTCTCAAGCGGAGTTATCATGTGTCAATAGTGCGACTAGGAATCCCGTATATAAGAAAACAAGCTATAGCAAAGGCATCACTCGAATAGCATAATAGAAAACGGCCATGAGCAAGTAAGGTAAGACCGGTTTCAACTATGTGACGGTATTTACGCTCAGCAATGCCATTTTGTTGGTGGGTGTGAGGACAAGATACACGGTGTGAGACACCCAGGTTATGAAAGACGGGATGAAGTTTCTCATAGTCCCCCCAATCAGTTTGTACATGAATGATTTTACGATTGAGAAGACGCTCAACATGTTTTTGAAACTGAAGAAACACATCATAGCACTAGTAGAAAAAGAGCTTCCGTCCAGCCCCATTAGTCGCCAAAATATAGGAACCGCGACTAATGGGGTCTTTAGTCGCGGTTCGGGAGGCAAACCGCGACTAAAGACCTGGGCCCAGCGCGCTTGGTGGCCAGCTGGTGGACTGGAGGGGCTTTAGTCGCGGTTGGCCAGGCCACCCGCGACTAAAGGTCCTCAGGCCTGGCCCGAAGGCCTTTAGTCGCGGTTGGCCAGGCCAACCGGGACTAAAGGCCCATCCCTATAAAAGGACCTCAGCTCACTTCACTTAGCCATTTGGTGCCACTTCTCTTCACAAACTTCACAAGGGGGTGTTAGGTTTGCTTTTGGTTCCTCTTATGCACACAAGGTGTTTGATGAAATGCCCCAAGAGCATGAAACAAACATGATATGAAGTGTCCGAGCCACACTTGAGCTTCCTCATTTATTTTTCCTCCTCGATCGCGGTTAGCAACTTGAACCTTTCATGTGTCATTGGTAAAATATGCATGTGTGTAGTTCATTGTTTAATTTCTATTGTTTGTAGCTAGTTAGTTTAACAAATGCATGATGGTTAATTATATATTTTATATTATAATAATGCAGATGAATCGGCAATGGATGTACGGTAACCGACTCTCCGGCGAGTTCATTACGGGTTTGAAAGATTTCCTCGTAGTGGATAATGCAAACAAGCAGGGGGGTTTTGTTATCTGTCCATGTGTTTCCTGTAAGAATCAGAAGGGTTACTCTTCCTCAAGAGACGTTCACCTGCAACTGCTTCGGCAGGGTTTCATGCCAAGCTATAATTGTTGGACCAAGCATGGAGAAAGAGGGGTTATAATGGAAGAATATGAAGAAGGGGATGATTTCATCAATGACAGCTATCTTGATCATTTCGGTGATACTTTCATGGAGGATGCTGAAGGTGGGGAAGGTGAAGGGGAAGGTGAAGAAGAGGCACGTGATGAGCCCGCTGATGATCTTGGTCGGACCATTGCTGATGCACGGAGAGGCCGCGAAACTAAAAAGGAGAGGAAGAATTTGGATCGCATGTTAGAGGATCACAAAAAGTCGATGTACCCTGGATGCGATAATGGTCTAAAAAAGCTGGGATGCACACTGGATTTGCTGAAATGGAAGGCACATGAAGGTCTATCTGACTCGGGATTTGAAAATTTGCTGAAAATGATGAAGAATATGTTTCCAAAGAATAACGAGTTGCCCGCCAGTACGTACGAAGCAAAGAAGGTTGTCTTCCCTCTAGGTTTAGAGGTTCTGAAGATACATGCATGCATTAACGACTGCATCCTCTACCGCGGTGAATACGAGAATTTGAATGAATGCCCGGTATGCACTACATTGCGTTATAAGATCAGAGGCGATGACCCTGGTGACGATGTTGAGGGCGAGAAACCTAGGAAGAGGGTTCCCGCCAAGGTGATGTGGTATGCTTCTATAATTCCACGGTTGAAACGTCTGTTCAGGAACAAAGAGCATGCCAAGTTGTTGCGATGGCACAAAGAGGATCGTAAGTCGGACGGGGAGTTGAGACACCCCGCAGATGGAACGCAATGGAGAAAGATCGACATAGAGTTTAAAGATTTTGCAGCTGACGCAAGGAACATAAGATTTGGTCTAAGTACAGATGGCATGAATCCTTTTGGCGAGCGAGCTCCAGCCATAGCACATGGCCCGTGACTCTATGCATCTACAACCTTCCTCCTTGGTTGTGCATGAAGCGGAAGTTCATTATGATGCCAGTGCTCATCCAAGGTCCGAAGCAACCCGGAAACGACATCGATGTGTACCTAAGGCCATTAGTTGATGAACTTTTACAGTTGTGGGGCAGACCTGGTGTACGTGTGTGGGATGAGCACAGAGAAGAGGAATTTGACCTACGAGCGTTGCTTTTCGTAACCATCAATGATTGGCCTGCTCTTAGTAACCTATCGGGACAGACAAATAAGGGATACAATGCATGCACGCACTGCTTACATGAGACTGAAAGTGTGTATTTGCCAAATTGTAAGAATAACGTGTACCTGGGGCATCGTCTATTTCTTCACCGACATCATAACGTAAGAAAGAAAGGCAAGCATTTCAACGGCAAGGCAGATCACCGGCCGAAGCTTGCGGAACGTACTGGTGAGGAGGTATTTGACATGGTCAAGGATTTGAAAGTCATCTTCGGAAAGGGTCCTGGCGGACAATCAGTTCCGCAGGGAGCTGACGGGCACGCACCCATGTGGAAGAAGAAATCTATATTTTTGGAGCTAGAATATTGGAAAGTCCTAGATGCCCGCTTTGCAATCGACGTGATGCATGTTACGAAGAATATTTGCGTGAACCTGCTAAGCTTCTTGGGCGTGTATGGGAAGACAAATTATACAAAGGAAGCACGGCAGGACCAGCAACGTTTGAAAGACCCTGATGACCGGCATCCAGAATGGTTTCAAGGTCGTGCCAACTACGCTCTTACCAAAGAAGATAAGGTCATCTTTTTTGAATGCATGAGCAGTATGAAGGTCCCGTCTGGATTCTCGTCGAATATAAAGGGAATAATAAACATGGCGGACAAAAAGTTCCAAAACCTGAAGTCTCACGACTGCCACGTGATTATGACGCAATTTCTTCCGATTGCTTTGAGGGGGCTCCTACCGGAAAATGTTCGAGTAGCCATTGTCAAGCTATGTGCATTCCTCAATGCAATCTCTCAGAAGGTAATCAATCCATAAGATCTACCACGGCTACAGAACGATGTGGTCCAATGTCTTGTCAGTTTCGAGTTGGTGTTCCTGCCATCCTTCTTCAATATTATGACGCACCTCCTGGTTCACCTAGTCGAAGAGATTTCCATCCTCGGTCCTGTATTTCTACACAATATGTTCCCCTTTGAGAGGTTCATGGGAGTATTAAAGAAATATGTTTGTAACCGTGCTAGGCCAGAAGGAAGCATTGCCAAGGGCTATGGAAATGAGGAGGTAATTGAGTTTTTTGTTGACTTTGTTCCTGACCTTAAGCCGATTGGTCTTCCCCGATCGCGGCACGAGGGGAGACTAAGTGGAAAAGGCACGATCGGAAGAAAATCAACGATATGTATGGACGGCCATTCTATGACTGAAGCACACCACACAGTTCTGACCAATTCTAGCTTGGTGGCTCCGTACTTTGAGAAACACAAGAATATTTTACGCTCGGACAACCCGGGGAAGCCTGAATCTTGGATTAGGAAGGTCCACATGGAGACTTTCGGCAGTTGGTTGAGAAAACATTTAATGAATGACAATGATGTTGGAGATCAGCTGTACATGTTGGCCAAGACACCATCTTCGACTATAACGACTTTCTAAGGGTACAAGATAAATGGGAATACATTTTACATGATCGCCCAAGATAAAAAGAGCACCAACCAAAACAGTGGTGTCCGCTTTGATGCAGCAACCGAGAATGGGCAAAAGGTCACATATTATGGTTACATAGAGGAGATATGGGAACTTGACTATGGACCCTCCTTTAAGGTCCCTTTGTTACGGTGCAAATGGTTCAAGCTAACAGGAGGTGGGGTAAAGGTGGACCAGCAATACGGAATGACAATGGTGGATTTCATCAATCTTGGTTACCTTGACGAACCATTCGTCCTAGCCAAAGATGTCGCTCAGGTTTTCTATGTGAAGGACATGAGTAGCAAACCGAGGAAACGGAAAGATAAGAAAATGATCAGTACATCATGCGATGATCCAAAGCGCCACATTGTTCTTTCAGGGAAAAGAAACATCGTGGGAGTGGAGGACAAGACAGACATGTCGAAGATTATAATATGTTTGGTGAAATTCCGCCCTTCAAAGTGAACACCGACCCAAGCATTAAGTTAAATGATGAGGATGCTCCATGGATACGGCCCAATCGTAAGCAAGCGGGGACACAAGGGAAGAAATGATGTGTAATAATTTATTGTACCAAACTTTGTTGAATGGATCATGTGAATTATATTATCTGTGATGTGTTTGGTGTCCATTTTCGAATGATTCGATTGATTCGAGATACCACTGATGATACATGAAATTTGGAGTGACTTAGTCATACTCCTGCCTAGGCGTATAATATTCATACATGAAGCTGCAGGATGATCCATATGGACGCGTCTGCCAATGAGGTTATCATCGATGAGATAGAAATAAGAACACATCCATGCATGATGGGAAAAGGACTAGAGGAGCCGTAATTGCATGGGATTTGGTGGATCTAGCATTGCCGAAATTGATTGGCCATGCCATAAATACCACTGATGATACATGAAATTTGGAGTGACTTAGTCATACTCCTTCCTAGGCGTATAATATGCATACTCGTAGTCTTCATAGTCGCCGCCGTTGTACTGGTAGTCGTCGCCTTCTAAGTTGTCATCGTCGTCGTCGCCGTCGTCGGGCGGCGCTCGTGGCTCGATTTGAGGGTAGCGTAGGCGGGGGATATCGCCGGCCGTGATGTAGTCCATGACGCTCTGTAGAGTCCGGCCGTACCACCATAGCCGACGGCCGGCCTCGTGGAAGTTCCTAGGAGGCAGACCGTCCTCCTCATACCTGGCGAGCGCCCTGTCACGCCGATTGATGAAGAAGGCATCCCAAGTATGCTGGTTATCGGGATGCCAGTGGGGATTCATCCGCTGCTCCGGCGTGAGGTCGAGGTAGTAGTGGTTCGTGATGGCCGCCCGACGCGCAGTACCCTGAGGGACGAGAGGGACCGGCACGCCTCCGGCGCTTAGGCTCCAGCCGGCGGGGACGCGGTAGCCCGGTGGGCAAGGGTAGTTCGAGGCGCAAAGCTCCTCCACCTGCTGGTAGGTTAGAGTGGGTGCGGTGGAAGCCATGAGAGAGTGATGAGAGATTGTAGAGATGTGATAATGCTGGCCCAGCCGGGCTACATATATGTTGTGAGAAATGGCGGGAAAAATGGGAGCGGGAAGACAGGAGGCGGGAAGAAAGTGGCGGGAAGAAACAGGCGGGAAGACATGGAAGAAATGGCGGGAAGAAGAGGAATCCAGAGCTGGTCATCTAACCTTTAGTCCCAGCTGGTGGGTGCAACCGGGACTAAAGGTGGTTTTGTATCATCTAACAAAACTGTCGGTCGGATAAGGACGTCTGGGTAAGCTTTAGTACCGGCTGGTGGGTGCAACCGGGACTAAATGTGGTTTTTGTGTCATCTAAGAAAACTGTCGGTGGGATAAGGACGTTTGGGTAAGCTTTAGTCCCGGCTGGAGGGTGCAACCATGACTAAAGCTGTCGGCAGGATAAGGACGCGTGGGTGGACGCACTGCTCGATGAGATAAAGCATGTAGCGCACGACGCCCTGTCGGAGGAACAAGACAAAGCAGAAGCGGTGCCGTGCCTATAAAAGGAGCATCGATACGTCTTGGCAAGCAGACCAACAAGCCAACCTAGCAGGTAGGGAGAGTTTCAACCCCATAGATGGAGTAAAGGGTTGGAAAATCTCCCGTGGCGCAACTTCTCGAAGATGTCGTCGGTGCACACGTCCTACGACATCTTCGGAAGTTGCTCCTCGGGAAAATTTTCCTGCAAGCCCGTGAAAGACTCCATCTCCTCTAACAGTGTTGGGTAAAGGGTTGGAAAATCTCCCGTGGCGCAGCTTCTCGAAGATGTCGTTGGTTTACACGCCCTACGGCATCTTCGGAAGTTGCGCCTCGGAATTTTTTCCTGCAAGCCCATGAAAGACAGAGGCGGGAAGACAGAGGCGTGAAGAAATGGCGGGAAAGAACTGGCGGGAAGACGGGCCGGGAAGAACTTGTGCGAAGACAGAGGCGGCCGGGAAGAACTTGTGGGAAGCGGGTGGCGGGAAGACAAAGGCGTGAAGAAATTGGATTTTTCTGATTTTTTATATATTATTTGTATTTTTAACATTTTGATATGAATTAGTTGGGTTTTCTGATTTTTTTGATATATTATTTGTATTTTTAACATTTTGAAATGAATTAGTTCTATTTTTTGAATTTTTTGATATATTATTTGTATTTTTAACATTTTGAAATGAATTAGTTCTATTTCTCTGAATTTTTTGATATATTATTTGTATTTTTAACATTTTGAATTGAATTAGTTTTATTTTTCTTAATTTTTTGATATATTATTTGTATTTTTAAGATTTTGAAATGAATTAGTTTTATTTTTCTGATTTTTTGATATATTATTTGTATTTTTAAGATTTTGAAATGGATTAGTTTTATTTTTCTGCATTTTTTGATATATTATTTGTATTTTAAGATTTTGAAATGAATTAGTTTTATTTTTCTGAATTTATTATATATTATATGTATTTTTAACATTTTGAAAAAGAAAAGTATTTTGAAAAATACCTTTAGTCGCGGTTGGCCTCGCCAACCGCGACTAAAGGGTCTTTCTGCGGGAACCAAAATTCCGGCGAAAAAACCCTTTAGTCGCGGTTGGCCACACCAACCGCGACTAAAGGTCGAGAGGTATAAATACCTCGCGAGCCACCAGGGCGGTTCACTTCTCGCAAATCGACCTCCTCGACAACGCCGGCAGGCTGCTCCAATCCGCTCGACGACGCCCTTGACGAACGACGCTGCCGCCGCCCTCGACGCCCTCGACGATCGCCGCCCTCGACGACCGAGTTCGTCGCCGCCGCCGCCGCCGCCGCCGCCGAGTACGTCCACACGCCGCGCGTCGCCACTGCGCTGCGCGCCAGCCGCCGCATGCGCGTCCGCTCGTCACCGCCGTGCCGTTCGTCGTCGCCGCGTCGTTTGCCGTTTGCGCGTGTTACAGAGAGAGAGGGATCGAGCACAGAGAGGAGAGATCTTCGGACAGAGAGAGGCCGCCGCCGGCCGATTTTATTAACTAATTAAATTGTAACTTAAATAAAGTGTAATTAAAGTGTAACAAAAAAAACTTAGTTACAAATTTTAAAAACTAAAAAAAAACGGAGTTACAAACCGCCCACCCGCGCTCGCCGCCATCTTCTCCCCCGCCGACGAACCGCCGAAGCTCCTCCGCCGCCGCCGTAAGTCGCCGATTCGAGCTCCCACACGGCCCGCCGCCGCGCGCACCGTACCCGAGACGCTGCCGGCCCCTGTAAAAAGTTTGACTTAACAATTTTGACTTAACAAAATTTTAACTTAAAAAGTTTGACTTAGCAATTTTGACTTAAAAAGTTTGACTTAACAATTTTGACTTAACAAAATTTTAACTTAAAAAGTTTGACTTAACAATTTTGACTTAAAAAGTTTGACTTAACGTCCTCCTCCGCCTCCCTCTTCGTGACACCGTCGTCCGCCGCCCCGTCTCGCGCTCTTCCGCGACACCCTCTCCCACCCTTCCTCGCCCCCTCCTACATAGTACCCTCGCTCCGTCCTGCTCCGCCTTCGACCCCCGGCGTTGGGGTGTCCCTATATATACCGACGCGGCGGTCTCTCGGTCACGCGGTCACTGCGAGGCGAGGTCAATCGTCCGCATATACACATCTAATACGCGTCCCCCCTCTCGCCTCCCTCGTCGCCCTCTCTCTTTATATGTAGAAGAGATGTGATAATGCTGGCATATACACAATTAATTAGTTTTTACTACATGTTTTCAGGACTGACATATGGCGGACGATAGAGCTGACCCGATTATGGCCAACTATGATCCGGAAGCTGAAGAACACATAATGGGCATCATAAATGGCGATGTTCCTTTTGTGCCGACCGAACAAGATGAAGAAGAGGATGTCTCTTCTTATCTGAACCTTGACGGTGAAGATGAAGGTCATCAGCGAGGTGATGACGATGGAGGTCAACCGTCGATAAACGACGATCTTCAATTGCAAGTAGCAACCACCTCCGGCGAGGTATATATATACATTGAGCCTCTGGTGATACAAACTTACTGATTTGAATAAATATGTGTACTAACGCGCGTGACTATCTTTCTTATTTTAGCCCTCGGCCGGATCGTCGAAACAATCGAGTACGTCGTCAAAGCGTGGCGCAACCAAGATGCTGAAACAAGGAGAAACATATACCATCGAGGTTGTCAGTAGTGCAACCGGCAAGCCGCTGGAGCCCCAAAAGAACTCCACCAAGTTTGTGTTGGGAGCCGTTGTTAGAGACAACGTCCCGATCACCGTCCAGGAGTGGAATGAGCCAAAGAAGGCACGTCTTGGTTTCAGTTTTGTCGACAAGAGAACAAAAAAAGATTGCTGGAAAAAGCTTATGGAACATTTCGTTCTACCTCCGGAATACAACAAATTCGATGAATTCGGTAACGAGATTCCGGAAAACAAGGAGAGGAGGAGGCTAGTCAAACAGTTCGCTCTTCATAAGATGGCCGACGCATTCCGGAAATTCAAGCAAAATCTAGCCCGTGACTATGTCAACAAGAACAAGACTCCGGATTTCAAAGGACAATATGAGAAACTGAAAGATGATTGACCAGAATTTGTGAGGCAAAAGAAATCGGAGCAGTTCATTGAAATATCGAAAAAAATATGGAAAATGCGGCTAAGAAGGAGTACAATCATATTATGGGGCCAGGAGGGTATCGCCTTTCGGAGCCTAAGTGGGAGAAGATGGAGAACGACCTGAGGGCGCGAGGAATCCCTCTAGGTATGGAGGGATGGGATCCAAGGGCCAAAAGCTGGTGGTACGGGCATGGGGGAACGCTACACCCGGAGACAGCGCGTGTGTTCACCGGAACAAAACGTTTAAACCCACCCAAGCCCTTATTGACGCAATGAGGGATGCTCAACTGGGGAAGATCAAGTTCAACAAAGAGAACGACGCGCTGACAAAAGCCCTCGGGAATCCTGAACACGGAGGACGTGTACGAGGCATGGGGGCCATTCCGTGGAATGTAGGGTTCTCCCAGGACGATGACCCGTACGGTTACAGAAGCCGTAAGAGAAAGATGGATCGGGATGCAGATGTTGTGGCGCGGTTGGCATCGGAATTCTATGAGATGAAGAAAACCCTGAATATACTAGTACAAGAAATATCGACAGCTGGGACGCATGAAGATCATCCAGCGGATCTCGGAAGCCAGCAGCGGAGAAGCAGCGTGGCTTCCACGGAGGCCCCGCCGGCTACTGCTAATGCACCGACGATCAATATTACTGCACCGGAGCCTCCTCGCTACCCCGTGGACGATGTAAAGGAGATGAACGAATGTCATCTGCATTAACCAATTGGGAACATGTCCATGAAGGTAGCCATCGGTAGTGCTTTACCATGTTTACCTGGAGCACTCCACCACAACAACCCCATTCAAGATTGCTATCCTCTTCTCACGGTGGAGGACATAGTCCCAGGGTTTGAGGACCTGGAGATTGACTATGCTACACCCGAAGGGGAGAGAAGACTTGGAGGTGTCAAGCGCCAGTTCATTCTATGGAAAAAGAAGTTTATCAAGTTTCCAGGCGAGGCGCCAAGGCCAACGAGTCCACCCCCCTCCGGTGGTTGTGGTGGTGGTTCACCTACACCTCCTTCACGTCAGCTGACGCCGCCCCCCAGTCCACAACCTCCGGCGGGTGATCAGCCGCCGCCCCCACTCCTCGTCCGGCGGGTGATCAGACGCCGCCCCCGAATCCACCTCCGGCGAAGAAGCAGAAGCAGTCCTGGACTATTAACCCGGACCCTTATGTACCTAAGACCACAAAGGTACCGGAGCCATCATTGAAGCCTCTCCCCACAAGGCCTTGGGAACGTAGTGCCGAGGAAACTGATGCGGCCGCGACTGCTGATTATGAGAAATGGAAGGCGGATATGAAGGCGAAAAGAGAGCCTGAGCCCAAGACAGTATATTCTGACAAGGAAAAGAAGTGGGCTAAGTCATTTTTTAGCACACCGTCCCAAGCCGCGAAGAATCTGCCTGACGACTATGCACGTGAACTTCGTAGGCAAGCACTCATGTTCAAGGAGAAGAAAGACTTGGCGGAGAAGCAGGAGAAGAAAGCCTTGGAGGAGGCCGAGAAAGAATTAGAAAGTAAAAAAAGCGGGAAACGAGTTGCCCAGCTCGGGGAACAAAGTAAACAATCGACCCCCGCTCATAGTGAAAGCCGCCGGTCCGGATGCTGAACTAATGGACCCCACAATCATAGCAGCTGCGGCAGCACAGGGAATGACTGTAACGGGTGCCAGAGAACAAGCGGCCCAGATCGGTATGACTCTTCGTGCAGTGTTAGGCCTTGAGGAGGCGCCAATGAGTGAGGTAGCAATTACATATGTGCCGAATGGGCCTCTCGTCGAGCCTGCGCAGGAAGAGGATCTACCTCCAGAAATGCAAAATCTGCTATGTTGGTACAAGGGTTACATAAAAAATAACGCCGCCAAAGAATATATTTATGCAGAAGTTAGACATGAGCATCACTTCAAACATTACTATGTAACAGTTCATGTGAGTGAATTGTTTCAGCTGTTCAATCTGCGCGAGCTCGACAAATCTATCATCAGTTGCTACGTTATGTAAGTGATTTATTTCTACCCCATCTCGTTCATTGCATGCATGTAATATCCCAGGTTTAGAGGCTACAAAATGAGAGAACATCAAAGTGTGCATTGCATTCATGCATAGAAAATCCAGGGGATTTTCGCGCTTTCAAATAAAACTTACCACAGTAACTGAAGTTTCACTTGACTTGCTGGAATTGATGTAGATCATCAAGTCAAGCGCTATAAACTTCACTGTGATCTTTGCTAAAACCCTGTTTTGGGTAGAGATGATTTGATCTATGGGCTAGATCAAATAGAATTAGTTTTACAACAAACAACACCTTAAGTAAGGATCAACTACAAGATATTATAAAGGATTTCAACATGCCATTCCTTACAACAACACATGAATAATTATTCAATCCTAAATCAAAGAACACAATTAATTAAGACACTATTCTATACTTATCTTATCCATGTCTTCTACTAAATAAATGTTTCTACCATGAGTCACATGGTATATCTTTTCAACTACAATACTTGGACCAAGTCAAGAACACTCATATTCATTCTTCATTAACTCTTGATCATTTCAACCTTGTTTCCCAACTCCTACCACTAAACCTAGAGAAAGTAAAGGATCATTCATATGCTTATTCTATCCATTGAATAGAACCTATATTACTATTTAAACCTTATCCAATTGAGGTACTTGTTGATACTAACCAATGATACAAGAAATATAAGTCAAGTATTAAACCCTACTTGACCTAGCTCACACTTTATGGGAAGTAAGAACCTATTCTTCTAGTAATTATAGAGAGGCAAGTGTTGTGATCATTACAACTTGGTAATGATCATAAACCCTAGAGGAACCTTACATATTCAGAAGAGCTCAGCCTAAAGAGGTATACTCAAGTATATGGACTTATACTTGATCTTGGATAGAGACCATAATTCACCAATGAATTGTTATGAGGCCAATACTTTGATCAGTACAAATTGAGTGATGATCATAAACCTTAAGAATATAAGTGAGTGTGTTGAGAGAAGTATTAAATAAGAGAGATTAGTGAGGAATAAGTGGATCATGTCTAATGCATGATCTTACTTTATAAATTGAGATGATAAGTTAAACCTATATATGTGATCCATATATCTCATTCTTCTCATGAAATAATAAGTGAATCAATAGTAGTTAATCCAGACCAATACTCATGCCTTGTATAGAGTAGTGATGATATTGTATTTAAACCCTGCCTATCCAAACACTTGATACAAACCTAGCATTGCCTTGATACAATAATTCTACCTAAGTGAGGAGGATAACCCTAGCCACTAAAATATGATCAAAGCTTATACCATATCCTAAACCTAGTTGTGTATCACATTGGTGATCATAACTAAAACCTTAGGCCATATTTGTCGTGGTATCGTCACGGCATATGCCATAGGGTGGCTAATCGAAGGGGCTCCTGAGAGATCTCACGGCGGTATCCGGAAGCGGGTTTGGGCACGAGCGACACGGCGACGTACCCAGGTTCGAGGCCCTCCGGTGGAGGTAAAACCTCTACTCCTGCTATGAGTGTATAAGGTAATCACACAGTACAATGGTGCTCCTAGAGCTGTATCCGGCTGGCCCCGAGAGGCTAAGGGAGACGATGGTCTCTCTCACGAGGCAGCGCTGTAGGTAGGTGAAAGCAATAAGTGATCGATCCTCCCCGCACGAGAGGGGTAGTGCGGCTTATATAGGCACCGGCACTTTACATATAAGACCCTATAGTCCACTGGCCGGCTTGGCCGGCTTCGGCTTCCGCTCCTTCCCGAGGCGGTGACGTCCGGAGCCGTTGAGGCGTCCTGGGCTGTCCCATCCGGCTGCTCGGGTCAGCGGTATGGAGAGGAAGTGTCTCTCGTCGCCGTCAGCCACCGTAGCCTGTACGGCGCGTCGTAAGCCATGATGGCCTGTCCGGCGCGTGGCACTATTGCTCCACGGTGCCCCGCGCTTTACGGAAGATGAAGTCGGCGTGGACTTTGGGAACCCGGATCACCAACCCGGTTCCTTCCTGTGCAAGACTCGCCGGCCTCGAGTCGGTCCGAGGTACGGACCCCCGGTCGGATATGGCTTGTAGAAGCCGGCCCAACTACAGCATTGGCGGCCGTAGCTAGGCCGACTAGGACCTAGAGCCAGCCGGCTTCCGGACCAGCCGGCCACGGCGCCGGCCCGGCTGCTCCTCGGCCGGCCTTTGCCGCGAGCCGGCCGGTGGCCAGCCGGCTGCTCCGCGTCCATTGCCCTACCCGGGTCTCCCCCCGACATTAGCCCCCGAAGCTGGCAAGGTCCTGCGTTTAGAAGGACCTAGGCAGGTTTTCCTGGCTTCATGAATATATTTGACGGCACTTGGAGGGGCCGACTGAGGATTTCCTTTTAGCCGGCTGCGCCCTCATCCGGCTCGTTCTTGCCGGCTGCTTCTAGCCGGCCGCTTTTACACTTGTATAGTTTTTGCTTTCTTGCAAGATTTGATGGCGCCTCCGCCTTGCCGAAGAGTTTTAGTTCGAGTGGAACTTTTCGTCCGGCTCCGGCTTGCTGCGCGCCGGAGTCTCCGCCGCCTCGGGTCCCGCGCCCGACTTGATCGGTCCGACGCCCGGCCTGGCCGTCGGTTCGTCCGGTCACATCAATGTCCCTCCGGATCCGGTGCGGTCGTGGGCGACGTGGTGTGGCCGTTTCGATAACCGTAGCGATCGTGGGGGAGTTACCGCGCAGGAAATCCGGAGACGTGGCCCACGATCGCCACGTGGAGGCCCACTTGCCCGCCGCGGTCGGCTATAAATGCCGCGGGGGAGGGCACCGAGGCGGCACTTGCTCACTTCTTCTTCTTCCTCGCGCCCCTGCCTCCGTCGTTCTCCGCGCGCCCAAGCTCTTCGCTGCTCCGGCGAACGTCTTCCGCTGGCGAACTCCGGCGACCGAAACTCCACCGTTCCGCCGCCGCCGCTCCATCAATCCGGCGTCACGGGGCCGCGCGTCTCGACGGAGCGTCCGCAGCCGCTGCTGTCGCCGCCGCGGTCGCAAGGTTCCTCCTCGCCGTTCCACCTTTCGTGGTCGTCTTCTTCTTCTTCGGCCTCGTCAATGGCGTCCCCCGGCCGGATCTTGGAGGGGCTCCTACATGCGGGAGGACGACATCGAGCGCTCGGTGCGCCTCCGGCGGATCCCGCGGGGGTGATCACGCGGGAGCCTGGCAAGGAGACGGAGCCCAAGCCGGAGCCCGGCGAGCGCGTCGTTTTCGGCGCGCATCTCGACCGCGGGCTGGGCCTCGCCGGCTTCAACCTTCTTCCGGCGGTTCCTCGACCATTTCGGCCTTCAGCCGCACCACCTGCCGGCCAACGCGTGCGTCCTCCCGAGCTGCTACGTCGCGTTCATGGAGGCTTACGCCGGCCTGTGGCCCGACATCGACTTCTGGAGCCGGCTCTTCTACTTGAAGGCCCAAACCACTGACGGCCTCTTGCGGGCTTGTGGCGCCGCCTCGATCTACACCCGGCCCGGTACGCCTTTCCCCAAAATCCCCACCGTCGACTCGGTGAAGAATTGGCAGATGTCATTCTTCTACGTGCGCAACGACGGGGCGCTCGTCGACCGGATCAATTTGCCGGAGTTCAACCCGGCTCCTCCAGTCGGCCGGATCAACTGGAGCCACAACGCTCGCTCGACGGATCCGAACGCCGAGGTGAGCCTGCTGTGGGATTTCCTGGCGACAGCCACTAAAGGCGGGCTGACTGCCGAGGATCTCCTCTGCACCATCGCCGAGCGCCGCGTGCTGCCGCTCCGGATGCGCTCCCACAAGATCGGGCACATGTCCGGCCGGTTCGACCCGAACCGGACGTCCAAGGCGCCGCTCAACAAGGCCCGTGTGGCCAGCCGGGTGAACCACATCACCAAGGCGAACATGACGGAGAGCTGGAGCTACGGGCTGGCGCCTCGCGACAGGGAGCATCCGCCGGCGCGGGTAAGTCTCATGTCTCTGCCATTTTCCGGCTTGCGGCTGCGAGGCCGACTTCCTTTTTCTTCTGCCGACTTCCGGCTTGTCATATGTTCATATTTTTTCTGTCTTCTAGCTTTTTGAGCGCCAGAACGCCGAGGACGGCGACCTGGCGACGAAGAGGTGGACGCCGGATCTCGTCGATCCGGCCGACCAAGCCGGCGAGCATGCCGGCGACGACGACCTGCCGCAGGCGCCTGATCTAGGCGGCCAAGGGGAGCACAATCCGCCCCCTTCACCAGAGCAGCAGGAGGAGGAGGTGGAGCCGGCGACGTCCGGCACGGGGCCCATAGCCGCCGTGCCTCTGCGTGCGAGGCCGCCAAGCACCACGGCGACTTCGGCGCCCAAGGGCACGAAGCGAGCTGGCTCCACCGCCGCCTTGGAGGCGAAGGCGAAGAAGCAGCGCCGGCCGCAGCCCGAAGATGGTCCCGGAGAAGGCCGGGTGAGTTCTTTCTCTCTTTTTCTTGTTTGATTCCTTTTCTTTCCTTACTTTTGTGCTTATTATCTCTCTCGTTTATCCGGCTAGGGCCCCTATCAAGTTTGCCCGGGCGGCGGCTCCCGGCAGGCTCCGCGCGTTGTGTCGCCGCTTCCCCGCCGGCCAGAGGGAGCGGACGCCGCAGCCTTCCTCGCGCGCATCTACACCGCCGCCGCCCGCCGCAGGGCGCCTTCCTTCGCCGTGCCGCTGGCCTCGGCGCCGATCGCGGCACGCGGGCTGAGCCGGCCCGCCGGGCGACGCCGGACGACATGTTCCCGGGCCGGACTCGTCCTCTTGGCCCAGCCTGCCGGGGCTGGTCCGGGAATGCCGCCATCGACCGGAGCCGGAGCCGGCAGCTCCGCACCGCCCGCGACCGGAACCGGAGCCGGGAGGGCTGCGCCGCCCACGATCGGAGCCGGAGCCGGGCCGAGCGTGGTGGTGCTGGACGAAAGTCCGGAGGAGGCACCTCGGGCGCCGGAGGCGACCGGGCCGGCGGGGCCATCTGCTGCGCCCGGAGCGATGCCGCCACCGCAGCCGACGACGGAGGAGCCGGCTCGACGGGAGCCGGCAAGCGACGAGCCGGTGCGCACGGAGGGCGCCGACTCGCGCGCGCTGGTGAGGATGGGGACTCCAACGGCGTCACCGCAAGGCCTGCACGTGGCCAAGGGCGCACTTCTTCTTCAGGTGCCGTCCGCCTCCGACTCCAGCCTCGGCTCGGCTGCCACCATGGAGCAGGCGTGGCTCCGCGCCGACTCCTACGAGGTGACCAGCCGGGAGGGGAATCCCGGCCAAGCGTCGGTGGAGATGTTCTTCTCCGGCCTGCAGGCCAACCTCAAGGCCATGGCAACCGGGGCCGCGGCTGACGTCGCCAAGGTGGAGGAAGCCAGCAAGGTAAGCTTCGACTGTTTTTGATCTGATTATCATCCTGGTAGCCCTCCGAGGCATGGGCCGGCTGCTTGGAGCCGGCACGGGTTTCGCTTGATTGACTAACTTTCCCCCTTCTTCCCTAGGCTGTGGCGGATCGGCGCACCACTCTGTACAACCGTGCCGTGACCCATTACCACAAGGCCAAGCTGGACAAGGCCGTCTTGGCCCGCGAGCTGGAAGCCGCCAAGGGTGAGCTCTATGCTTCTTTCGACTTGATGTCTTGTTTTCTTTCTAATCTTGGTTGGCTGACATTTCTTTCTGGCCGACTTGTAGTTGAAGCCGCCAAGGTCCCGCAGCTGGAGTCGGATCTCCGAGCCGCTCGCGACCAGTGCGCCGTGAGCGAGGAGGCGGGCCGATCCGCCGCCCGCAAGCTTAAGCTGGCTGATCAGGAGCTGACGCGGCTGCGCCAGCTGGAGCAGAACCACCTTAAGGAGCTCGCTGCCCTCAAGAAGGACGGGGAGGACAAGCCGGCGGAGCCGAGCAGGCGGCCGGACGAGGTGGAGCGGCAACGGCTTGCGCTTCGGGAGGAAGTCTCCACCAAGTCCACGGAGCCGACCGCCACCGCCAAGCGCCGGACGGAGGGGATTGGCGCGCTTGATCGCGGCTTGTCGGGTGAGTGCCTCTGTGTTTCCTTCCCTTTGCCGGCTTTCGGCTGTCGGCTGCCAGCTTGGTTGGTAGCCGGCAGCTGAAACTTTATCTTTTTTCGCTATTCTCCATCTTCGGGCTGGGGGCAGTCGGTTCGTGCCGGCTGCCGCCAGGCTTTTTGCTTTGTTCCTTCGAAATCTCCATCTTCGGGCTGGGGGCAGTCGGTTCGTGCCGGCTGCTGCCAGTCTTACTTTAGAGCTTCGGAACTTCCATCTTCGGGCTGGGGGCAGTCGGCTCGTGCCGGCTGCCGCCAGTCTTACTTTAGGACTTCGAAAATTTGCATTTTTCAGCTTATTTCGGCTTGTTGGTGGTTTCTGGACATGCTTCTTCCCGCAGCGGCCTTCCCGCAGACGCAAGATGCGGCCTTGGCAGCCGTTGGCGTTGAGCGCGAGTCTCGGAGGCAAGCGACTGGCGAGGGCAGCTCGGAGTATTTCTCCATGGAGGATCATCTGGCGTCCATGAGTGCCCGCATCGAGCCCATCACCAAGCTTGGCTGGGAGCTTCGGAAGGCGGCCGAAGAGCTGGTGCCCATGCTGTGGCCTGAAGAGGCGGCGCCGCAAGATATCTCTGGCCTCGTCGCTGCGATGGAGCGGGCACCGGATCGTTTCCTCGACTGGAAGGAGTCGGCCACGCGCGCCGGTGCCGACATGGCGCCGTCCTTCGTCCTCTCTTGGTACAACGAGGTGGACCCGGGGCAGCTTGAGTTCCGGCGAGCCGGCGTGGAGGACAAGCTCCCAGCCGATCTCAAGGCCGCCCGCCTTGCTCGAGCCGCGCCATCGCCGAGTTCGTCGACAAGGCCCTCTTCGTCGCGGACCCGAACCCTCCTCCGTCCGATGGAGAGTACATGGATGATGAGGAGGCGGAGGACGTGCTCGAGGCCGACCCGGCAGCCGGCTCCACCGATGCTCCTCCAGTCCGGCGCTTAGTTTACCTCGTCTTTTGATTGTTGCTTTTGCCAAGACAATTTATTAAATCCCCGGGATGCCGGTGCATATGTAAGACAATATAATTATCCTTTTATTAAGGCACACTTTAATGTGTTTGTTAATCATTTGTGTGCCGGCTTGCTTTCTTTCGACTTGTTCGCTTTTTCCTATCCGCCCCACTCTTTGGCTGTGCTCTTGCCGGTCGTACGTCCGACTTGCGATCCGTCGCCGGATCAAGAGCGGGCCGCCGAGGGAGGCCGACAGTACTTCGGCCGAACGAGCTGAATTCGGCAATCCGACACTTTATGAAAGTTTGCAAGTCAACTCGCTTTTACTCTTTCCCTTAGTCGTTTTCGCGTGCCGGCTCCCTAGGCCTTACTCCCGCCAGCCGGACAGCCGGGTTGCGGTCTGTAGCTGGTTCGGAAGCCGGCTGTCGGAAACCGGATCACGTTACTGAGCCGACCGAGTGAGAGGGTTCAAGCCAATTGGCGAAACAAGGTAAAGTACGCGAAAAACTTGTCGGGAACGGCGCTCTTGGCGCGTGCTTTTCATAGCTTACAAAAGGGATACAAGGGATACATACATTCCTCGCTCTCATGTGTAAAATGGGCGGAGTAACCTGACATTCCAGGGACGTTTAGTCTCCTCGTCAGCCTTGTCCGGCTTGTTTTTCTTATCCTCTTGGGCATCTATGAGATAGTAGGAATCATTGCCTATTGCCTTGCTCACGATGAAGGGACCCTCCCATGGGGATGCTAGTTTATGCTGTCCGGCTGTCCGCTGGATCAGCCGGAGCACTAGGTCTCCTTCTCGGAATACTAAGGTCTTGACCTTCCGGCTGTGGTAGCGACGGAGGCTTTGCTGATATACGGTTGACCTGGACTCGGCCATCAGCCGGACCTCTTCAACCAGGTCGACTCCATCTTCGCGAGCTTCTTTGGCTTCGGCTTCTGTGTAGAGCTTGATTCTTGGCGCGTCGTGCTCGATATCAGTCGGCAGGACGGCTTCGGCCCCGTATACGAGGAAGAAGGGCGTGAACCCGACTGAGCGGTTTGGCGTCGTGCGCGAGCTCCACAAAGACACCGGGCAGCTCTTCAATCCAGCAGCCGGCCGAGCGCTCAAGCGGCTCCACCAGCCTGGGCCGGATGCCGGCTAGGATCAAGCCGTTGGCTTTCTCCACTTGGCCGTTGGTCTCCGGGTGCGCCACGGACGATAGGTCCATCCGGATCCCCATCTCTCCGCAGTAGCGTTTGAAGATGCCTTCGGCGAAGTTGCTGCCGTTGTCGGTGATGATGCTATGCGGGTAGCCATATCTCACGATTATTTCTTTGAGGAATGTGACGGCCGTGGAGCCGTCCAGCCTTCTTGATTGGCTTGGCTTCGATCCACTTAGTGAACTTGTCAATCATCACCAAGAGATGAGTCATGCCGCCTCGGGCTGTTTTGAATGGGCCCACCATATCCAAGCCCCATACGGCAAATGGCCAGGTAATGGGGATGGTCTTCAAGGCGGAAGCCGGCGTGTTCCTTTGCTTGGCAAAGCGTTGGCAGCCGTTGCACTTCTTCACCAGTTCTTCTGCGTCTCTGAGCGCAGTCGGCCAGTAAAAACCGTGCCGGAAGGCTTTGGCCACTATGGCTCGGGAGGAGGCGTGATGGCCGCACTCGCCCTGATGGATTTCCCGTAGGAGTTCAATCCCTTCAGCCGGCTCGACGCACCGCTGGAACACCCCACTTACGCTGCGTTTGTACAGCTCGTGGTTGATGATTGTATAGGCCTTGGCCCTTCTCTCAATCTGCCTGGCCCGGACTCTGTCATCGAGCAGCACACCGTCGGTGAGGTAGGAGAGGAATTCTTGTGCCCATGAAGGTACGCATCTTATCTCGAATACGCTGACCAACAGGGTCTCCCGCGTGGGAGCTTCCGGCTTCGACTGCGTGGTCGCCGGGTTCGGCTTGCTAGCCGGCGGGTTCGGCTTGCTAGCCCCCGAGTGTGGCGATGAAGCCCCGGGTTGGACTGAGAAGTCCCCGGGTTCGGCATGGTAGCCGGCGGGTTCGGCTTGTTAGCCCCCGACTTGGGCGATGAAGCCCCGGGTTTGGCCGAGCAGCCCCCGGGTCAGCCGGCACGAATATTGAATCCGAATCCGGTGACGGTATGATGGACGGCTTCTTGATAACCGCCAAGGCGATACCCGGCGGAATGGCTTGCCGGGTTGAGCCAATCTTGGACAAGGCATCGGCCGCCTCATTGTTTGCTCGTGGCACATGGTGGAACTCGCAGCCGTCGAAGAAGCCGGATAGCTGCTGGACATGGAAGCGGTATGAGGCCATGTTGGCGTCCTTCGCGTCCCAGTCGCCAGATGCTTGCTGTATAACCAAGTCGGAGTCGCCGAAGCAAAGTATGCGACGCACGCCAATCTCCTTGGCCAGCTTCAGCCCATGTATGAGCGCTTCATACTCCGCCACATTGTTGGATGCGGCGAAGTGGATCTGCAGGACGTAGTCCAGCCGGTCTCCCTTGGGAGAGGTGATGACGATGCCGGCTCCCAGGCCGTTGCGCATCTTCGAGCCGTCGAAGTGCATCTTCCAATGTGTGGAATCCGGCACAGGCGGCGTGTATCGCATCTCAGCCCGGCCGACGAAGAAGTCCGCGAGGATCTCGCGACTTGATGGCCGTGCGTGGCTCGTAGAGGATGGTGTGGGCGGCTAGCTCCGGGGCCCACTTGGCAACTCGGCCGTTGGCATCCTTGCTGCCGATGATTTCCGCCGCAGGTGCCGTGGCAACCACCCGGATAGGATGTTCTTGGAAGTAATGCTTGAGCTTCTTGGCTGCCATGTAGACACCGTAGGTGACCTTCTCGGTAGTGGGGGTAGTTCTGCTTCGACCGGGAGAGCACTTCGCCGAGGTAGTAGACCGGGCGCCGGACCAGCCGTTCTCTCGTTTTCGGCTTCTTTGCGCTCCACCACCAGGACAACGCTAACCACTCGGTTGGTGGCTGCGATGTACAACAGCATCGGCTCCATTGAACCCGGCGTTGCGAGGATTGGCGCGGTTGAGAGCACGCGCTTTAAGTCACGGAAGGCTTCATCCGCCTGTGGTGACCAGACGAACTTGTCCGCCTTCCTCATCAACTGATACAGGGGCAGTGCCTTCTCCCCAGCCCGGCCGACGAAGCGGCTCAAGGAAGCCGGACAGCCAGCCGAACTTCCGGACGTCCTTGAGGCACCGCGGCAGCTCCATCTTCTCAATGGCACCGATCTTCTCCGGGTTGGCTTCGATTCCTCGCCGAGAGACGAGGTAGCCCAGGAGTTGGCCGGCCGGCACGCCGAAAGTGCACTTGGCCGGGTTGAGCTTCATCCGGAATCTTCGCAGATTGGTGAAGGTTTCTCTCAGGTCATCAAGGAGGGTAGGCATCTCCTTGGTTTTTACAACGACATCATCCACATATGCGTGAACATTTCTGCCGATTTGATCCTGCAGACACTTTTGCATGCACCTTTGATAGGTGGCGCCTGCATTTTTCAAGCCGAATGGCATAGTCGTGTAGCAGTAAGCCCCGTACGGGGTAATGAACGAAGTCTTTATTTGATCAGCCGGATTCAAAGGAATCTGGTGGTAGCCTCGAATAGGCATCTAGAAAAGACAACAGTTCACAGCCGGCAATCGAGTCTATGACTTGATCTATGCGCGGCAGGGGGAAGGGGTCCTTCGGGCACGCCTTGTTCAGGCTGGTGTAGTCGATACACATGCGCCGAGAGCCGTTCTTCTTCAAAACCAGGACCGGGTTCGCCAACCAGTCCGGGTGCAGTACTTCCATGATGAAGCCGGCAGCTAGGAGCCGGGCGATTTCTTCACCGATGGCCTTCCGTCGTTCTTCGGCGAAGCGCCTGAGAGGCTGCTTCACCGGCTTGGCTTCAGGCCGGACGTGGAGGTGGTGCTCAGCCAACTCCCCGGCACACCCGGCATGTCTCTTGGAGTCCATGCGAAGATGTCCCGATTCTCACGGAGGAAGCTGGTGAGCTCGCTTTCCTATTTCTTGTTCAAGCCGGCACCGATGGTGACGTACTTGTCCGGCTGCGCCGGGTCCAGCAGATCTTCTTGGTGCTGTCGGCCGGCTGGAAGTGAGTCGTCCCAGCCGGGTTGCCGCCAGCCGGCATGTCCGTCTGCGCGGCTTTGGCGAGGGCAACGGCGTCGTGGATGAGCTGCTTCTCGGTGGCGATGACCAGCGTCTGGGCCATCTTGGAGCTCGCGTGGCGCAGTCCATGGAGCGGCGATAGTCGCCGGCTATGGTGATGACCCCCTTTGGGCCAGGCAGCTTCATCTTCGTGTACCCATAGTGGGGCACCGCCATGAACTTGGTCGGGGCCGGCCTGCCCAGGAGCGCGTGGTAGGGACTCACGAGGTCCACCACCTCGAACTCGATTCTCTCGGTGCGGAAGTGGTCCGGCTTCCCGAACATCACCTCCGGCCGTGATCCGGCCTATCGGCCGGCAGCAGTGGCCCGGCACGATGCCATGGAAGACGGTGGGGGTGGGGCGCAACTCGGCCTCCTGGATGCCCAGCTTGCGGGCGGTGTCGCGGTAGAGGATGTTGATGCTGCTGCCGCCGTCGATGAGGACGCGCGAAAATCGCACGCTGCGCCGGGTCGTGCCGATGGTGGGGTCGAGGACCATGGCGTAGCTGCCCGGCTTCGGCAGGACAGCCGGTGTGTCGCGGCGATCAAATGTGATGGCCTGCTCTGACCAGTTTAGGTATTGGGGGACCGGCGGTATGACCGCGTTGACCTCGAGGGAACGGCTCTGCCGGCTCGTCTTGTCCTCGGGCTCGGAGGTGAAGATGATGTAGGTAGCATCTTCGGCCGGATATCGGCCGCCATGGTGCACTTGGTTAGCCTCGTGGTGCTCGAGGTTGGCGTTCTCTCGCGCCGCCTTGACCACCCGGCCCGCCGGCCGGAGGGGGCGGGGGTGGAGGGGGAGGGGTTCGCCGCTTGTCGCCCGCTTCATGAAGTGGCAGTCGCGGGTGGTGTGGTTGGAGGGGTTCTTGCCGCCGTGGTACTTGCACGGCGAGTCGAGCATCTGCTCGAAGGTGTACTTCGGCTTCCATTGCCGGTCTGTTTGCTTCCGGCGGCGGCTGCCGCCCGCCGCGTTGTCCGACACGGCTGCCACATGGGCGGAACCGTACCGGCGGTCCGGCCGGTCGCCGTGACGCTTGCCGCGGTAGTTGTCCCGCCGGCTGCCATGCGAGCCGCCTTCGGCCGGCTTGTGCTCAGCCGGCTTGTGGTTGTCCCGTCTTGCCGGGGCTGGTGAAACGTCGGCCGGCGCCTTGCCGGCTTCCTCGGCCAGCCGCGTACTTGTCGGCAATGGCCATCAAGGCGGCCATCGTCTTGGGCTCGCTGCGGCGTAGCTTGTGCCACAGCATGGTGTTGGGCCGGCAGCCTCCCATGAAGAAGCCGATGGCTTGCATCTCGTGCACGCCCTCGCAAGAGTTGCGCATCTCGCACCGGCCGCGTCGGGTACGCGCGATCCGTCTCGTCCGGGCCCCGCTTGCACATCTCAAGCTGTTGAGGGCGACCCGGCCGGCGATAGGTGCCGGTGAAGTTGCCGATGAAGGCGGCCTCGAAGTCCAGCCAGCCGTTTATGCCGCCGGCCGGCAGGTTGTTGAGCCATGTGCGGGCGGAGCCGAGCAGCATGAGGGGGAGTAGCGCACAGCCCGGCGCTTGTTGCCCCGGGAGATGCCGACCGCGGTGGAGTAGTCCCGCAGCCAGCTCCTCCGGCTTGGCTGTGCCGTCATACTTGGGCGTGTCGCGGGGGAGCCGGAAACCGTCGAGCACGGGCTCGTTGGCGATGCGGGGCCCGAAGCACTTGGGGCAAGCCGGCGCTCCTCTTCCGCAATGCGGGATTCGATCAGCCGGTCGAGGCGGTCTCCGGCGTCGGCGGGCTCGATGCGTGGGCCCGGCCGGGAGTGGGCCGGCCGGCGAGCGCCGCCGCTTCGGGAGCCGGCCGGTGAGGGCGTCGCGGCTCGGAGTCTTGCTCCCGGTTCCGGCTTGGCGGAGCCCGGCTGCGGCTGCCGCCGCCGCCCGGCCGATGGCTCGGCCGGCTCGGGGTTGCGCGCGTGGCGCGGGAGTCGCCGCGCCGGCTTGGTGCCGGGGAGGCGGACTCGGCCGTGTCCTCGGCGTTGCTCGCGGCACCACGAGCGTGAGAAGCTCTAGGATCTCGGGCGTACCCGGGGTCTTTCGACTGCCCGTTGGCAGCCTTCACCAAATCAGCCACCCGCGCAGTCTGGCGGCGTAGCTCTTCGCCTTCGAGGCGGTGCAGCTCTTCTGCGGCGGCTTCGGCCGCGAGCATGTTCTTGTCGGGGGTGTTGTAGATGGGCAGCTCCATGGATGGAGCCGGCTCGTCCGCGCCGTCGCGGTCGATCTCGGCGCCTAGGTCGCGGCCTCTCGCGGCGGATCTCGCCGGCTCGGCCGGGGTTGTCGCCGCCCGGGGTGAGGCCGTGGGCGCGGTTGTACTCGCGCCGGGTGATGTCCCACCGGCGCTTAGCAGCAGCCAGCTCCTCGGTCTGCTTGAGGAGGAGCACGCGGTGCGCCTCCGTGTCCGCCTCGACGGCGGCGGCGTCGGTGCCGGCGCCGGGGGTGAGCGGGGTGCTCGGCTTTGCCCGGACTTGCTCCAGCCGGGACGGTGGTGGTGGCGCCTTTGGGCCCGAGCCGGAGGCGTTGGGGTCAACGTGGCGCTCCAGGTTGGGGCCGCGGGTGCGCGGGTTCTTGGTGACTTCTTCGCCAGCCCATCATGACTTGCACGACGGCGGGGCCGGCGGGAACGCGGCAGCCGGCTCGCGGAGGAGGGCTGGCGCAGCGCAGCACCTGCCGCGGGTAGCGCGGCGGTGCGACGGTGGCGACGTAGACGTCGTGGCCGCCGAAGGAGATGACGTTGCCGCCGGCTGGGAAGGGCCGGTCGGCGAAGCAGCCAGCGTTGTCGCTGACGCAGTCGAGGGAGCCGAATCTCCAGATCAAGCCTGAAGCGACTCGCTCGCCGGTGGTGATGGTGAGGCCCGTCCGGATGAAGACACCGGCCGAGGATGCCGAAGGCCCCACGGTGGGCGCCAAATGTCGTGGTATCGTCACGGCATATGCCATAGGGTGGCTAATCGAAGGGGCTCCCGAGAGATCTCACGGCGGTATCCGGAAGCGGGTTTGGGCACGAGCGACACGGCGACGTACCCAGTGTTCGAGGCCCTCCGGTGGAGGTAAAACCTCTACTCCTGCTATGAGTGTATAAGGTAATCACACAATACAATGGTGCTCCTAGAGCTGTATCCGGCTGGCCCTGAGAGGCTAAGGGAGACGATGGTCTCTCTCACAGGGCAGCGCTGTAGGTAGGTGAAAGCAATAAGTGTTCGATCCTCCCCTGCACGAGAGGGGTAGTGCGGCTTATATAGGCACCGGCACTTTACATATAAGACCCTATAGTCTACTGGCCGGCTTGGCCGGCTTCGGCTTCCGCTCCTTCCCGAGGCGGTGACGTCAGGAGCCGTTGAGGCGTCGTGGCCTGTCCCATCCGGCTGCTCAGTGTCGGCGGTATGGAGAGGAAGTGTCTCCGTCGCCGTCGCCCACCGTAGCCCGTACGGCGCGTCGTAAGCCATGATGGCCTGTCCGGCGCGTGGCACTATTGCTCCACGAGTGCCCCGCGCTTTACGGAAGATGAAGTCGAGCGTGGACTTTGGGAACCCGGATCACCAACCCGGTTCCTTCCCGTGCAAGACTCGCCAGCCTCGAGTCGGTCCGAGGTACGGACCCCCGCCGGATATGGCTTGTAGAAGCCGGCCCAACTACAGCATTGGCGGCCGTAGCTAGGCCGACTAGGACCTAGAGCCAGCCGGCTTCCGGACCAGCCGGCCACGGCGCCAGCCGGCTGCTCCTCAGCCGGCCTTTGCCGCGAGCCGGCCAGTGGCCAGCCGGCTGCTCTGCGTCCATTGCCCTACCCGGGGTCTTCCCCCCGACAATATTTGAATTCCATTCCAAGCATTACTTTGGATTATAAATAGAACCCTGCCATGCCTCATGCCTATTGTATACTTCAATTAGTGAAGCATCACCAAAACTATAAACCTTATCACATAGAATCAACTCCACATAAAATGTTGTCCTAACTTGTGTATCATGGATCACAAGTAATAAACCAAGCCAGATATATCTAAGACCTAAATGTCATTTGGTGAGTAGAATGAAACCAATACCCTACTCTACTTTGTTATTCAAATACTTTGCCTAAGCGAACCAAATGAATAGCATTTATAAAGTAGCACCACCTCAGCAAGAGAGTTAATCATGTTGAGTTTAGGATTCATTTTAAATAGTTCAAACAAGAGTTTGTTAAGCAAGAGTAGTGAATATAGAGTTGATCCAACCATTTTGTTTAAACCTTTGGAAACAATTCTTCACATAAAATCATGAACCAATCCATTCTCATTGACATTTATTTTAAACTCTAGCTATAATTATAATATGTGCACAATTCATATTATGAAGTACTAGTCAAACCTAACAAAGTGTTCACCAAGAACATGTTATAATTTTCAACCATTCAAACAGATTGGTTCCTAAATAAAAAGGAATAGAGATAAACATTTAAAACCATGTCCATTTTCAATTTAAAATGCATTTCGCAAGAACACCAAATTAATCAATTATGAAATGGTTGTTTATAAACAAAACAATACAACAGGTAGCATTATCAAATTTTTCTGTTATTAGAATATTTTAGAACCTGAAAAACAAAACAGAATTCAACTTTGAATTCAAATAGAAATATCAAAACGGAAAATAAAAATAGCAAATAAAAATTTGAAATGAGAAAGGGAGGGAAAGCTTTACCTGGACCGCAGCAGCCCATGTCACCAGCCCAGCCCACGAGTAAAGCCAGCCCAACCCACCACTTACCGTTTCGTCGTTGGCATCAAACAAAAAGGAGACCGTCGTCTTCCTCCTCTTCTCCATGCTCGACAGCGAGACGACGAAGCTCCGCCACGTCCTCGCTGCGGATAAGGACGCCGCCGGACGCCAAACATCACCCAGAGTCGAGGGGAATTCCATCTGCATCCACTGCCAGTCGGAGCATCACGATTCCCGCTCGGAAACCCTAACCTGGAGCATCGCTGCATCCTAGACGCTCACTGCTAGACCTCGCTGACATAGGCATCCCAAATGGGCCTGCCGAAGATAGTACCCGGGGTTTACTGAAGGCCCAATATCCGAAGAATAAGAAGATTCGGGAGCCCAAGATGTAGTAAGGAAAGTTAGAATTGTAATAGGAAGTGCT
>NC_061510.1:65647869-65683902 GCF_022539505.1 Lolium rigidum | reverse complement strand
TTCGCCGATGTCTACGTTCCTCCTCCTTTCCCGTAGACAGTGTTGGGCCTCCAAGAGCGAGAGGTTTGTAGAACAGCAGACAAGTTTTCCCTTAAGTGGATCACCCAAGGTTTATCGAACTCGGGGAGGAAGAGGTCAAAGATATCCCTCTCATGCAACCCTGCAACCACAAAGCAAGAAGTCTCTTGTGTCCCCAACACACCAAATAGGTGCACTAGTTCGGCGAAGAGATAGTGAAATACAGGTGGTATGAATATATATGAGCAATAGCAATGGTGCCAAAAAATAGCTTGCTGGCGTGTAGTTGATGGTGGTGGTATTGCAGCAGTAGTAACACAGTAAAACAGTAAACAAGCAGTAGTAACTCAGCAGTATTTAGGAACAAGGCCTAGGGATTACACTTTCACTAGTGGACACTCTCAACATTGATCACATAACGAGAATAGATAAATGCATACTCTACACTTTTGTTGGATGATGAACACATTGCGTAGGATTACACGAACCCTCAATGCCGGAGTTAACAAGCTCCACAATAATGCTCATATTTTAGTAACCTTTAGTGTAAGATAGATCAACGCTACTAAACCAAGTACTAGCATAGCATGCACACCGTAACCTTCATGCATATGTAGGAGGAATAGATCACATCAATATTATCATAGCAATAGTTAACTCCATAATCTACAAGAGATCATGATCATAGCCTACGACAAGAACCACACGGTGCACACACTAGTCACCTTTACACACGTGCAGGGAGGAATAGAACTACTTTAATAACATCACTAGAGTAGCACATAGATGAATTGTGATACAAAACTCATATGAATCTCAATCATGTAAAGCAGCTCATGAGATCATTGTATTGAAGTACATGGAGAGAGATTAACCACATAGCTACCAGGTACAGCCCCGAGCCTCGATGGAGAACTACTCCCTCCTCATGGGAGCAGACGAGCGGTGATGAAGATGGCGGTGGAGATGGCAGCGGTGTCGATGGAGAAGCCTTCCGGGGGCACTTCCCCGTCCCGGCAGGGTGCCGGAACAGAGTTCTGTCCCCCGAATTGGAGTTTCGCGACGGTGGCGGCGCCCCTGGAGTCTTTCTGGAGTTTCGTCAATTGGTCCTGCGTTTTTAGGTCGAAAGGGCTTTTATAGGCGAAGAGGCGGCGCAGGGGGGGCACCTGGAGGCGCCACACCCTAGGCCGGCGCGGCCTAGGCCTGGCCCGCGCCGGGTGTGGTGTGGTGGCCCTGCCACCCTTCTCTGGCGGTTCTCGTGTGTTCTGGATGCTTCCGGGTAAAATAGGAGGTTTGGCGTTGATTTCGTCCAATTCCGAGAATATTGCCCGAACAGCCTTTCTGGAACCAAAAACAGCAGAAAACAGGAACTGGCACTGTGACATCTTGTTAATAGGTTAGTTCCGGAAAATGCATGAAAATGATATAAAGTGTGAACAAAACATGTTGGTATTGTCATAAAACAAGCATGGAACATCGGAAATTATAGATACGTTGGAGACGTATCAGCATCCCTAAGCTTAGTTCCTACTCGTCCTCGAGTAGGTAAACGATAAAAGATAATTTCGAGGTGACATGCTACCAACATAATCTTAATCATACCATTGTAAAGCATATGAGATGAATGCAGCGATTCGAAACAATGTAAATGCAATGAGTAAACAATTGAATCATATAGCAAAGACTTTTCATGAATAGTACTTTCGAGACAAGCATCAACAAGTCTTGCATAAGAGTTAACTCATAAAGCAATAATTCAAAGTAAAGGCATTGAAGCAACACAATGGAAGATTAAGTTTCAGCGGTTGCTTTCAACTTGTAACATGTATATCTCATGGATAATTGTCAACATAGAGTAATATAACAAATGCAATATGCAAGTATGTAAGAATCAATACACAGTTCACACAAGTGTTTGCTTCTTGAGGTGGAGAGAAATAGGTGAACTGACTCAACAATGAAAGTAAAAGAATGGTCCTCCATAGAGGAAAAGCATCGATTGCTATATTTGTGCTAGAGCTTTGATTTTGAAAACATGAAACAATTTTGTCAACGGTAGTAATAAAGCATATGCATCATGTAAATTATATCTTATAAGTTGCAAGCCTCATGCATAGTGTACTAATAGTGCCCGCACCTTGTCCTAATTAGCTTGGACTACCGGATCATCACAATGCACATGTTTTAACCAAGTGTCACAAAGGGGTACCTCTATGCCGCTCTGTACAAAGGTCTAAGGAGAAAGCTCGCATTGGATTTCTCGCTATTGATTATTCTCAACTTAGACATCCATACCGGGACAACATAGACAACGGATAATGGACTCCTCTTTTATGCATAAGCATGTAACAACAATTAATAATTTTCTCATTTGAGATTGAGGATATATGTCCAAAACTGAAACTTCCACCATGGATCATGGCTTTAGTTGGCGGCCCAATGTTCTTCTCTAACAATATGCATGCTTAACCATAAGGTGGTAGATCGCTCTTACTTCAGACAAGACGAACATGCATAGCAACTCACATGAAATTCAACAAAGAGTAGTTGATGGCGTCCCCAGAAACATGGTTATCGCACAACAAGCAACTTAATAAGAGATAAAGTGCATAAGTACATATTCAATACCACAATAGTTTTTAAGCTATTTGTCCCATGAGCTATATATTGTAAGGTGAATGATGGAATTTTAAAGGTAGCACTCAAGCAATTTACTTTGGAATGGCGGAGAAATACCATGTAGTAGGTAGGTATGGTGGACACAAATGGCATAGTGGTTGGCTCAAGGATTTGGATGCATGAGAAGTATTCCCTCTCGATACAAGGTTTAGGCTAGCAAGGTTGTTTGAAACAAACACAAGCACGAACTAGTACAGCAAAACTCACATAAAAGACATATTACAAGCATTATAAAACTATACATCGTCTTCCTTGTTGTTCAAACATCTTACTAGAAAATATCTAGACTCTAGAGAAACCACTCATGCAAACCAAATTTTAACAAGCTCTATGTATTTCTTCACTAATAAGTGTAAGGTATATGATGCAAGAGCTTAAACATGAGCACAACAATTGCCAAGTATCACATTACCCAAGACATTTATAGCAATTACTACATGTATCATTTTACAATTCCAACCATATAACAATTTAACGAAGAGGAAACTTCGCCATGAATATTATGAGCTAAGAACACATGTGTTCATATGAACCAGCGGAGCGTGTCTCTCTCCCACACAAGCATGATGTAATCCAATTTATTCAAACACAAACAAAAATAGAAACAAACAAACGGACGCTCCAAGCAAAGCACATAAGATGTGACCGAATAAAAATATAGTTTCAAGAGAAGGAACCTGATAATTTGTCGATGAAGAAGGGGATGCCTTGGGCATCCCCAAGCTTAGACGCTTGAGTCTTCTTGATATATGCAGGGGTGAGCCACCGGGGCATCCCCAAGCTTAGAGCTTTCACTCTTCTTGATCATAGTATATCATCCTCCTCTCTTGACCCTTGAAAACTTCCTTCACACCAAACTTCTCATAAACTTCATTAGAGGGGTTAGTACATAATCAAAAACTCACATGTTCAGAGGTGACACAATCATTCTTAACACTTCTGGACATTGCTCAAAGCTACCGGAGTTTAATGGAACAAAGAAATCCATCCCACATAGCAAAAGAGGCAATGCGAAATAAAAGGCAGAATCTGTCAAAACAGAACAGTCCGTAAAGACGAATTTCTAATAAATACTTCCGTTGCTCAAATCAGAAAACTCAAAACTAATGAAAGTTGCGTACATATCTGAGGAACACGCACGTAAATTGGCATATTTTTCTGATTTTTCTACAGAGAGAAAATCCCAGATTCGTGACAGATAGAAATCTGTTTCTGCGCAGAAATCCAAATCTAGTATCAACCTTCGATTAGAGGCTTCACTTGGCACAACCAAACACAAAACTAAGATAAGGAGAGGTTGCTACAGTAGTAAACAACTTCCAAGACACAAAATAAAAACAAATTACTGTAGCAAAATAACACATGGGTTATCTCCCAAGAAGTTCTTTTCTTTATAGCCATTAAGATGGGCTCAGCAGTTTTAATGATGCACTCGCAAGAAATAGTATTTGAAGCAAAAGAGAGCATCAAGAGGCAAATTCAAAACACATTTAAGTCTAACATGCTTCCTATGCATAGGAATCTTGCAAATAAACAAGTTCATGAAGAGCAAAGTAACAAGCATAGGAAGATAAAACAAGTGTAGCTTGAAAAATTTCAGCACATGGAGAGGTGTTTTAGTAACATGAAAATTTCCACAACCATATTTTCCTCTCTCATAGTAACTTTCAGTAGCAACATGAGCAAACTCAACAATATAACCATCACATAAAGCATTCTTATCATGAGTCTCATGCATAAAATTATTACTACTCCCAACATAAGCATAATCAATTTTATTAGTTGTAGTGGGAGCAAATTCAACAAAGTAGCTATCATTATTATTCTCATCATCAAATATAGGAGGCATATTGTAATCATAATCAAGTTCACTCTCCATAGTAGGTGGCACCAAAAGACCACTATCATTATAATCATCATAAATAGGAGGTAAAGAGTCATCAAAGTAAATTTCCTCCTCAATTCTTGGGGGACTAAAAATATCATGCTCATCAAAGCCAGCTTCCCCAAGCTTAGAATTTTCCATATCATTAGCAACAATGGTGTTCAAAGCGTTCATACTAATATCATTGCTACTAGCATGCAAATAAGATTCCATAGGTTTTTTAATTTTCGCATCAAACAATCCATGTTTTAAATCAGGAAATAGAATAAGAAGCTCACTCTTGTACATTATGCCAAACTAGTGTAAACAAGAAACAAAAAGTTGCAATTGCAGGATCTAAAGGAAATAGCTTCGAACACACACACAACGGCGCCAGAAAAATACTTTACCTGAGACCGGAGTATGAGAGCCTTTTTACCTTTCCTCCCCGGCAACGGCGCCAGAAAAGTGCTTTACCTGGAACCGGAGTATGAGTGCCTTTTTACCTTTCCTCCCCGGCAACGGCGCCAGAAAAAGTGCTTGATGTCTACGTTCCTCCTCCTTTCCTGTAGACAGTGTTGGGCCTCCAAGAGCAGAGGTTTGTAGAACAGCAGCAAGTTTTCCCTTTAGTGGATCACCCAAGGTTTATCGAACTCAGGGAGGAAGAGGTCAAAGATATCCCTCTCATGCAACCCTGCAACCACAAAGCAAGAAGTCTCTTGTGTCCCCAACACACCAAATAGGTGCACTAGTTCGGCGAAGAGATAGTGAAATACAGGTGGTATGAATATATATGAGCAATAGCAATGGTGCCAAAAAATAGCTTGCTGGCGTGTAGTTGATGGTGGTGGTATTGCAGCAGTAGTAACACAAGAAAACGATGAAACAAGCGATAGTAACTCAGCAGTATTTAGGAACAAGGCCTAGGGATTACACTTTCACTAGTGGACACTCTCAACATTGATCACATAACAGAATAGATAAATGCATACTCTACACTTTTGTTGGATGATGAACACATTGCGTAGGATTACACGAACCCTCAATGCCGGAGTTAACAAGCTCCACAATAATGCTCATATTTTAGTAACCTTTAGTGTAAGATAGATCAACGCTACTAAACCAAGTACTAGCATAGCATGCACACCGTAACCTTCATGCATATGTAGGAGGAATAGATCACATCAATATTATCATAGCAATAGTTAACTCCATAATCTACAAGAGATCATGATCATAGCCTACGACAAGAACCACACGGTGCACACACTAGTCACCTTTACACACGTGCAGGAGGAATAGAACTACTTTAATAACATCACTAGAGTAGCACATAGATGAATTGTGATACAAAACTCATATGAATCTCAATCATGTAAAGCAGCTCATGAGATCATTGTATTGAAGTACATGGAGAGAGATTAACCACATAGCTACCGGTACAGCCCCGAGCCTCGATGGAGAACTACTCCCTCCTCATGGGAGCAGCAGCGGTGATGAAGATGGCGGTGGAGATGGCAGCGGTGTCGATGGAGAAGCCTTCCGGGGGCACTTCCCGTCCCGGCAGGGTGCCGGAACGAGTTCTGTCCCCCGAATTGGAGTTTCGCGACGGTGGCGGCGCCCCTGGAGTCTTTCTGGAGTTTCGTCAATTGGTCCTGCGTTTTTAGGTCGAAAGGGCTTTTATAGGCGAAGAGGCGGCGCAGGGGGGCACCTGGAGGCGCCACACCCTAGGCCGGCGCGGCCTAGGCCTGGCCCGCGCCGGGGTGTGGTGTGGTGGCCCTGCCACCCTTCTCTGGCGGTTCTCGTGTGTTCTGGATGCTTCCGGGTAAAATAGGAGGTTTGGCGTTGATTTCATCCAATTCCGAGAATATTGCCCGAACAGCCTTTCTGGAACCAAAAACAGCAGAAAACAGGAACTGGCACTGTGGCATCTTGTTAATAGGTTAGTTCCGGAAAATGCATGAAAATGATATAAAGTGTGAACAAAACATGTTGGTATTGTCATAAAACAAGCATGGAACATCGGAAATTATAGATACGTTGGAGACGTATCATTCGCACAGTGTGATAAAAATGGAAATGTGGAGGATGGAATTGGGGGTCAACTGGTGCAGTTGAATCCCGTAAACAAAAAGAAGGCCGCGGAGGAAATCGTGAATTGGGGCCGAAAGGCCGCGGATGAGGTGATCAACGAAACTAACCCGGTACTCCATTGGAGGGTTGGGGTAGCTTTCTTCGCTGGGAAAGCGGATGGCGTCTTCTTTCTTCATCAAGCCAAGCCTCTTCAGCGTGTTGACGTCCTGGTTGGAGATTTTAGATCTCTCCCACTCAAGATCTTCGGCGGCCATCTTGGATTCTGGAGTGCTGTGGCGAGTGAGTCGCGTGCGCGGTGGCATCAACGACAATGGAAAAAGCAATGTCCGTGAGTGCGGAAGATCAGAGAGAGTTGGGCGCAGGGGAAGTTTTTGCAAAGAGGAACAGATGTGCGGCGCGAGCGAAGGAGTGAACGGAGGTTGAAGAAAGGTTTATATAAGAATCGGGCGAAGCAATGCACCGTTGGATGAAGAAATCATGTGGTGAAAAAAGATCTTCTAGATAAAAGGGTAAAAAGGTATTTTACTGAGATAGGCGTTACTGTACGTGCGCCAGAAAAAGCGGAGGACGTGTGTCCCCCACTTGCACGACGTGTCAACGTGGTGGAAACAATGGACCCACAAGGCAGAAAAATCACGACTATTAACAGAGATGAAGTAAATTTGATTAAGGGAAGCATGCCGACAAGAAAAATAAAAGAAGATTGGCGACAGGAGAAGTTATTAAATACTTCGGGAGCCTTTGATCAAATACAAGTTTTTGCCCAAATGCTCGGGGGCTACTTCGATAAAAAGTAAAATTTCGAGTATGGCAATATAGAAATTGCGGGAGCCTACAACCAAGCACAAGTCCTTGGCTGTAGCCTCGGGGGCTACTCCCATCGGGAGCGCTGTTCGCGCACCCGAGAGATAAAAAAAAGAGAAGAGAGATCATATTTGGAAATAATGATAATATAGCGACAAGGTGGACTAAAATGTTGAGCCTACAACCAAGCACAAGTTCTTGGTTGTAGCCTCGGGGGCTACTCCCATCGGGAACGCTGTTCGCGTGCCCGATGAAATTAACAAAGAAAAGATAGAAAAGCAAGAGAGTATATTTCGAGTTATAATTAACTCTACATATACTCCCATCGGGAGAGCAATATAAGTCATATTTGACTCAATAAAATGTGTCATTCCAACAGCCGGAAAAGCACTCGACAATATATTCTCAGAACGCTAAAGTTGCGATCAATTTCTGAATGCCGCAAATTTGCGAAGGTAAGACCCCAGATCCGTTCTGCTGGGCGTGGCATCGTCGAAGACTGCGCTCTGCTACTTTTATCCGTATCAACGGATACGAAGAAAAATCCTAACGGACGCGTTAGGTACTCGATAAATTTGACTGGGACTCGACGGAATGGTAAGACCTTAAGCGGCACCTGTCGAAGTTTACACCGATATCCCGAGATCATGTCCGGGGACGTGGTCTTGAAGTAGGTTTTTGCGGATTGCCACTAGAGCGAGTTAACTAGTACCTGATCCGTCAGATGAACTAGCCCCAACTACCATTATCCCTGTACAATATAGAATTTTATGTGAAGAAATATAAAAAAAGTTAAAGCTCTCGGATAAAAATAAACAGTGGAGATTTTCCCTGACTCTACGATTCAAGCAAAATCTCGGGGGCTACTGACATAGGCATCCCAAATGGGCCTGCCGAAGATAGTACCCGGGGTTTACTGAAGGCCCAATATCCGAAGAATAAGAAGATTCGGGAGCCCAAGATGTAGTAAGGAAAGTTAGAGTTGTAATAGGAAGTGCTATTTGTAAATCTGGCGGGATGAGTTAGAAACCGTCCCGGACTCTGTAACTTGTACAAAACGAAATCCTCGGCTCCACCTCCTATATAAAGGGGGAGTCGAGGGACGAAGAGGCAATCGAATCATTGTTACAAACCCTAGTTCTCATAATCGTCGAGTACTTTTCGGCTGAAACCTTCGAGATCTACTTGCCCTCTACTTCCAACTAAACCCTAGCCTACAATCCATAGGCATTGACAAGTTGATACCTTGTCACTCGCCGTCGAACCAGACCGTGCTTGGAGCTATAAGAGGGTCGGAGAGATTGCCACGGCTCGAGAAACCCTAGACTCCCATCCTTATCCTCTCTCGTTTCCTAGTTCTTCCTCTTTCTGCAAGTTTCTGTCGCCGGCGAACTCCATGGCACCGTCGATTGAGAGCACCCCGGAGTCCGTAGATTAGCTCAATGGATGCACCCGTTGCCGTGGATCCTCCTAGCGGAAGGAATCAAGAGGGGAGGCTCGGGGCAGTGCTAATTTTGTCGTTCCCTTTCTCCGTCCATCGCCGGGAATGGCGAACTGGAGCTCGTCCCCGTTCTCCATCCGCCTCGTCAAGCAGTCCACAAGTCTCACGGTGAGCTTGCGCATATCAGGGACCATCTCTCTCGCTTAATCATCAACCATAGCTCCGATTTGATAGTTGGCCGCCGTGCACCGCCGCAGAGGATGCTCGCCGGAGCAACTCCGGTGACCATTTGGCGGAGGCACCACCACCGTTCGGTTTAGCGTTTAGTGCTGCGTCGATTAGGCTTAGTCACACGTCCGCGGGAACCCCCTAGCGCCGCCGTCGTCGGGAGTCTGCTCGCCGGAGTTGAGCCCCCGGGCCAGTCAAACATTTTGACTTGGTCTTGCTCACGTGGCTGCCACGCTGGACTTGACCCCACGGGTCAGTCTCTGTAGCTAGGGTGCGAACCGGTATCTTTAGTATTTTCGTTTAATTTCAAATTCCAGTAAAATACTGAAACTTTGCAAAATTATATAAAATCCATTTCAACTCAGAAAAATATGAATAATATATCAAAATGATCACAAAAATAAACTCTATTCAAATAAAATATAAAACAAAAATGTGTGTCAAAATAAAAATTCACTTATTTTTAATTTTGTTAATTATGCCCTTTCATTTATTTAAAATGCAAATTGAATTCAATAAATACTTAAGTTCCAAAATTTAAATTTAAACTATCTAGTAACTAAATAAAATGTTAAGACTAACTTTATTTATCATATTTGCATTAACTTAATTATTAGTGGTAATTCATAAACCCTAATTTGCAAATTACCAATTACCCTTTTCTTTAAATAGTAATAATTCAAAAAAATATTAAAAGCCAATATTATTTTGGTAGCCCAACAATTGTTTACTTAAACATCTTAAGTCAACAAGTTAAATACTCTAAACCTAATAACAATTATTAAACCCTGATTCTTAATTAAACCTAAATAAGAATTACTCTAATTATTAAATCTTGTAAGAATTAATAAAATGCTAAACCATTACTAGTTTTGATTCAAGGTAATTAGTAACCACAACTCTATTACCAATTATCATTTTAGGAGTTATATCATAGCTTAGAAACCCTAGTTTCAATTTGAGTAAGATGTTGATCCCATTATTTCATGTGATCATCCTAAAATGAGTGCAACCCTAAAACCCTAGGGGTTTAGCCCATGTGATCATAGCCACTTCAACTTTACATATAGAACCCTAATAAGCAACAATTGAATGCATGCTCATGATCCAGTAGCATAAACCAAGTCACATGAGATTATCAATTCATGTTCCTATTCTTAATTAAAACCTATATGATTCACTAGTATCACTCAGGAGCAAACCCTAACTTGTTAATTAGAGTAGTTCAATTGATCACCACTCCTATATACCATACCATTAGGATCAACCTCAATCCTCAAACCTTAGAAGAACCATAATGATAAACCCTAGTACCAACCTTGTGTAACAATTCATATCACATGCTCCTATTCCACTAAACCCTATTTAGGAAATGATAAGCCACTTAGCTTAGAAACTATTAGAGATTATTTGGTAAAGCAAATATGAAGTCATAGTAAACCCTACCTCATAGCAACACATTGATAACCATCCTTTGATATGATGCTTAGGAGAAACCATAGTAATAAACCTACTAATACTTGCTACATGTAGATCACTTCTGCTTAAGCACCAACTAGCCCTATTAGTAAACCCTAATAGCACTTAGCTCCTATTTAAAGTAGTTCTTGTTCTTATTAACCTGTTCTTCAAAAGTTATTCTTTTGAAGTACAAATGTTAATTAAACCATAGAAGCCCTAGTTCCTATTTAAAGTACTATTTCTAAATTAACGTGTTCTTCAAAAGTTATTCTTTTGAAGTATAGGATAAGTGATCATCAACCATGTCCTGTAGAACTTAAAATTGACAAGTATTCTTTATATATTGTTCCACCACTATTCTTTATGTGTATAATTGTTATGATGTCTTATATCACTTGGTTATGATGCTATTATAACCAAACCCTAATAAGAATCTTGTTTAAGAACCATTCTAAAAGTACAACCAACTCTAAAGAAATCTTTATAACTCATACATCCTAAATCATCGAGGTTAAGTTACGCTCAGGATGATTGCATCTCATACTATGCATTATAGCATCTTGCCAGTCCTTTAAACATTGTCCTTACCGGACGATGATGGTATTTCAGAATTTGGAGTTATCACGTATCGAAGCTTTTGCCTGCATAATCTTGCAGTCAAGAAAGGCAAGTTCATCACTTGCTCATGTCATTTGATTATTTGTATCAAACTATATGCAAAGTACTATACTTATCACTCATGCATTGAAAAGCAAAGTATTATTTTACAATTATGAATATGACTATGTGGTGGGCAATGGAACCATGGTATGTGTTGATATGGTGGAGGTTCCATTGCATGGGTACTACTCATCTAGGACTAAGTACCAATGCCGTCCAGTGATTCTAGCGCCATACATATCGCGTTGAACATAAGATCTATAATGGCTCTGGGAAGTCAGCTGTATCTTTTCCCTTCTGCACGCCAACGGATTGGTAGAGCCGCGGGGTGTTGGAGGCACTGCCGTAGGTTGGGATAGCCTTTTAAATCCCCATCCATTAGTGATGTTGGGCTCTACGATCTATGATGGATTGTCCGGAGTACACCGTGAGTAAAGCCGTATTATCGGAAGAAGTCTACTGGGGGTGTAGGGTCGGACAAAAGGGTGGGTTTGCAGTCGTGGAGAAGGTGGTGTGGACTTGCATCTTACATCTGGCCTCACACCAAAGGAAGTGTGGACGGGAAAGTATACGCCTGGTTGGCAACAAGGATAAGGTCTCTTACGGGAAAAGTAACGCACCTCTGCAGAGGATACTGAATTGTGACTGTCACTCCCTGTTCCGGGAAGGGAACTGCGAACACGGCAGGAAAGGAACTCCATGAAGTTCTAGTCAACCTGTGAAGACTGACGGGCATAGTTTTCAGAATAAAATAAACCTTTTGAAGAAATGTTTATGAAAACTTGCATTGGCCTATGACTTTCTGGTCTATGGCTATAGCTAGTGCATGATACACATATTCCCTAATATGAACTTGCTGAGTACGCTCGTACTCATTCTATCCCATTTGAACCCCTTCTTAGATGGAAGAACCAAAGGAGAAACTACCGTGGAACTCGACGACAGAGGAGTCAACTGCAACAAGATGAAGAATCCAATCAATGAAGTCAATGGAGTCAACTTCTGTATCAGCTATTATGGAAACCTAGACTAGTAATAGAAGGGAACCTTTCCCTAATCCTATCACCTAAGTAGCTAGAATTCTATAGCAAGCCAAGTAGCTCTTAAACTTGAGTTAGCAATAAGATAGACTACGAGTCGTTCTTCTGGAGCTTTATTTGAAGTTTTACCTCACTGTAAAGTAGGAGGCTGTGTTGATCTTATGTAAACAGTTCGTGTGTACTTCTATAGACATACCTTGGACTCGCATATGTTTCGTTGTACCACTCGAGAGATGTAATATGAGTGGACCGGTGTTTCACTTGTGTTATTTCAACGACTTGTGTACTACACCATGCAGTGGTACGCTGGGTCATCACAGACTGGTATCAGAGCAAATGCTTTGACCCTAGGATTAAAACCCTTTAAAGGAGACCTATAGGTTTGGTAGTGTCTATAGAAAGTTGTCTTAGCCAAACCAACTATTCTTTTGACTTGAGATGGGTATTCACTTGGGAATAATCCTGACACACTTGAGTCAATCTTTCTTATCTATATTTCTTAAATAAGGTTAGTTAGTTATCGTGCTTCATTCCAAATAACTAGAACACCATTGGAGCTTTAGATAATTTGTGGTAGTAGGCCACAGTTGGTATACAACACATGGTAGTCCAAAGAGAGGATACAACCAAAAGGAAGATATCCTATTGGAAGAAGTATACCAATACAAGTATGGTTAAGTAAGAGTCATTTAAAATGTCAAATGACTGATGTTAAGTAAGGGAGATAAGTTATATAAGGTAGTATAGGTCTATGATGATTCAATCATAGGAGGTAAGGAAGAGTGATAGGAGTATTTAAGTACATCTTTCATGGTAGAGTTGGTAATCATATATGATTCACTTGAGAATCATGATGTGAGGGAGTAGAACATCATAAGTGAGATAACATAAGTATGATAAGGAGTAGGATTTAGGGAATAGTTCGAAAGCTTAGGCCTTAAAATCCTAATAACTGTACCAAGCATGTTAGAACCATTGTCCTTAATTTAAAGAAGGTTTATTTAGAGCATATCACATAGAGAAATCCAGGAGTTAGAGGTGGTATATTCTAAACAATCATGTGTTTAGAGTAGACATGTTAGAAATAATTGTATCATAGGAAGTAGTCCTCAATAGAAATATATAGGGTATACTATTTTGTTAGTACTTCCAAAGAAAACTAGGTTAACTTCAACTATCCCAGGCCATTTTGTTTCAAGTTTGTCTCATTGCAAATGTGCAATTAAGATAAATGTTGAGACAAATAGTAGAAATTCACGTATTTGTGCTAAGTATCACAACCTAAACCTATCTTATGTGGTGTTATATACTACACATCTGATCCTGATGTTTAGGGATGTATTACCCAATTATTATATTCATGCATATAAGAATGTGTATTATAAACACAAAGCTGATTTTCTTGGATTTTCTTGAATCTTCATTGATTGACTAGATCCATACATGAAGTTTGATTTTGATATGCAAATGCATGTTGCAATATCAAGCTCTTACTTGATGATATAGGTCTAGAGGGTAAAGGTATTCGTGTGAGGAAGTGACGAATTCTGAAGATTTTGAAGACAAGATGAAGGTTCACTTAAAGAAGGAAGTCAAATTGTGGAAAGTACCACAACAATCTGAAGGAAGGACCAATCAAACTCACTTCTATCCTTAATTAAGGAGTACTTCAACATGGAAGTACCATGGGAGTGAGGAAAACAGTGAATATGGAGCAGTAGAAGTGGAGCCATATTCATTATGGAAGAAGGGATTGCAAGTAGAGTCACTTACGATACTATCTTCATAGTGTCAACAAGTGGTTTTCTTACAAAACAAACCCTGGAAGAAGGAAAATAGACAAGTGAAGTCGTAGCTGGTATAATAAAACCGCAGCTGATATAGGATAATCATGAAGAGAAAGTATGTGAAGTGAGGTATATCTTAACTAAAACTATTAAAGTAGCCACAGCTGGTAGGTAGATATTAACTAGAACCATAACATAGCCATAGCTGGTATCCAATAAGCCACATCTAGTGCTAGATAGTATGCAGCTGGTAACAGATAGTCCGCAGCTTAATCGTTCTTTCACTCTAAAAGAAAGAGGGATTACGCAGCTGGTATTTCGTAGCTGGAATTCCATAGCTAGTAACCATTTAGTCGGAGGATCGGATACCCACAACTGAGTGGATACATCACAAAGAATTCTTCGTGAGACTTTAGAAAGGTACAAAATATAAACCAGACTTAGACCAACTATCTACCCTTGGAGTTTAATGATTATAAGAAAGGAAGTTTGAAGATCGTTAGTAAACTCCAAGGGGGAGAGGAAGGCTGAAGGAGAAGTATTAAGATATCATTTGTAGTGTGATAGATGAAGAAAAAGGTCTGAACTGAGAGGAAGTCCGATCTTATTTTTATAAGGTTGTTGGGAAGTATCCATATAATAGTACCCTCAGGAGGATGTCATACCGGAAGCCGAGGTTCATATCTCGAGGAAGCAGGGGTTAGACCTTAACTTGAGTGGGTAATTGTAATTACTCGAAACCAAGAGAACTCAATTAAGTCTAAGATAATGAAGTTGGATGAAGAATTTATCGGAGGACAATCAAAGCCTAAGAAAACAAAAGACTGAAGGGTTTGACCATACCAAAACTGATGATTATTAGAAAGATTCCTTTCATGGAACCTAAAGAAACCAAAAGGAAGATAACTAGTATAAACTAGAAGCCATGATTGGATGGACTAAATGAGTCTAATCCATTCGTAGGACTAAACAACCAGGACCATGCCTATTGTAAATACCTTACGAAGTACCATTACTTTCGTTATGGTAGTAAGGGACAACAATACCTTACTTTAAACAAATCCTTTAGACTTAAGGTTTGGACACCGCAGCTGGTACACCATAGTGATATATTACACCGTAGCTGGTAGAACCAAGTTTTGGGTACCCAGATAGGAAGCTATCACCACAACCATTAGTCAAGTCCATTAACACCATAAGATGTCCTAATCCAAGAATCTTTGGAGAGTAAGCCTATAAGCTTAGAGTGTTGGAAGAAATCATAGAATTAAAGATAGTATCAGTGCCAGACATCAGAAGACTTCAGGAAGGATCTGGACAAGGGATATATTCAATTATATCTAATGTGATCACTAGGGAGTTTGAAAAGATTGTGATTTGCTCAAGTCTGTTCCACATTCCAAAACATGAGAGCGTTCGAACTTCGGGACGAAGTTTAGTTTAAGGGGGAGAGGCTGTAATATCCTAGGTTTAGAGGCTACAAAATGAGAGAACATCAAAGTGTGCATTGCATTCATGCATAGAAAATCCGGGGGATTTTCACGCTTTCAAATAAAACTTACCACAATAACTGAAGTTTCACTTGACTTGCTGGAATTGAAGTAGATCATCAAGTCAAGCGCTATAAACTTCACTGTGATCTTTGCTAAAACCCTGTTTTGGGTAGAGATGATTTGATCTATGGGCTAGATCAAATAGAATTAGTTTTACAACAAACAACACCTTAAGTAAGGATCAACTACAAGATATTATAAAGGATTTCAACATGCCATTCCTTACAACAACACGTGAATAATTATTCAATCCTAAATCAAAGAACACAATTAATTAAGACACTATTCTATACTTATCTTATCCGTGTCTTCTACTAAATAAATGTTTCTACCATGAGTCACATGGTATATCTTTTCAACTACAATACTTGGACCAAGTCAAGAACACTCATATTCATTCTTCATTAACTCTTGATCATTTCAACCTTGTTTCCCAACTCCTACCATTAAACCTAGAGAAAGAAAAGGATCATTCATATGCTTATTCTATCCATTGAACAGAACCTAGATTACTATTTAAACCTTATCCAATTGAGGTACTTGTTGATACTAACCAATGATACAAGAAATATAAGTCAAGTATTAAATCCTACTTGACCTAGCTCACACTTGATGGGAAGTAAGAACCTATTCTTCTAGTAATTATAGAGAGGCAAGTGTTGTGATCATTACAACTTGGTAATGATCATAAACCCTAGAGGAACCTTACATATTCAGAAGAGCTCAACCTAAAGAGGTATACTCAAGTATATGGACTTATACTTGATCTTGGAGAGAGACCATAATTCACCAATGAATTGTTATGAGGCCAATACTTTGATCAGTACAAATTGAGTGATGATCATAAACCTTAAGAATATAAGTGAGTGTGTTGAGAGAAGTATTAAATAAGAGAGATTAGTGAGGAATAAGTGGATCATGTCTAATGCATGATCTTACTTTATAAATTGAGATGATAATTTAAACCTATATATGTGATCCATATATCTCATTATTCTCATGAAATAATAAGTGAATCAATAGTAGTTAATCCAGACCAATACTCATGCCTTGTATAGAGTAGTGATGATATTGTATTTAAACCCTGCCAATCCAAACACTTGATACAAACCTAGCATTGCCTTGATACAATAATTCTACCTAAGTGAGGAGGATAACCCTAGCCACTAAAATATGATCAAAGCTTATACCATATCCTAAACCTAGTTGTGTATCACATTGGTGATCATAACTAAAACCTTAGGCCATATTTGAATTCCATTCCAAGCATTACTTTGGATTATAAATAGAACCCTGCCATGCCTCATGCCTATTGTATACTTCAATTAGTGAAGCATCACCAAAACTATAAACCTTATCACATAGAATCAACTCCACATAAAATGTTGTCCTAACTTGTGTGTCATGGATCACAAGTAATAAACCAAGCCAGATATATCTAAGACCTAAATGTCATTTGGTGAGTAGAATGAAACCAATACCCTACTCTACTTTGTTATTCAAATACTTTGCCTAAGTGAACCAAATGAATAGCATTTATAAAGTAGCACCACCTCAACAAGAGAGTTAATCATGTTGAGTTTAGGATTTATTTTAAATAGTTCAAACAAGAGTTTGTTAAGCAAGAGTAGTGAATATAGAGTTGATCCAACCATTTTGTTTAAACCTTTGGAAACAATTCTTCACATAAAATCATGAACCAATCCATTCTCATTGCCATTTATTTTACACTCTAGCTATAATTATAATATGTGCACAATCCATATTATGAAGTACTAGTCAAACCTAACAAAGTGTTCACCAAGAACATGTTATAATTTTCAACCATTCAAACAGATTGGTTCCTAAATAAAAAGGAATAGAGATAAACATTTAAAACCATGTCCATTTTCAATTTAAAATGCATTTCACAAGAACACCAAATTAATCAATTATGAAATGGTTGTTTATAAACAAAACAATACAACAGGTAGCATTATCAAATTGTTCTGTTATTAAAATATTTTAGAACCTGAAAAACAAAACAGAATTCAACTTTGAATTCAAATAGAAATATCAAAACGGAAAATAAAAACAGCAAATAAAAATTTGAAATGAGAAAGGGAGGGAAAGCTTTACCTGGACCGCAGCAGCCCATGTCACCAGCCCAGCCCACGAGTAAAGCCAGCCCAACCCACCACTTACCGTTTCGTCGCTGGCATCAAACAAAAAGGAGACCGTCGTCTTCCTCCTCTTCTCCACGCTCGACAGCGAGCCGACGAAGCTCCGCCACGTCCTCGCTGCGGATAAGGACGCCGCCGGACGCCAAACATCACCCAGAGTCGAGGGGAATTCCATCTGCATCCACTGCCAGTCGGAGCATCACGATTCCCGCCCGGAAACCCTAACCTGGAGCATCGCTGCATCTTGGACGCTCACCGCTAGACCTCGCCGTCGAACCAGACCGTGCTTGGAGCTATAAGAGGGTCGGAGAGATTGCCACCGCTCGAGAAACCCTAGACTCCCATCCTTATCCTCTCTCGTTTCCTAGTTCTTCCTCTTTCTGCAAGTTTCTGTTGCTGGCGAACTCCATGGCGCCGTCGATTGAGAGCACCCCGGAGTCTGTAGAGTATCTCAATGGATGCGCCCGTTGCCGTGGATCCTCCTGGCGGAAGGAATCAAGAGGGGAGGCTCGGGGTAGTGCTAATTTTGCCGTTCCCTTTCTCCGGCCATCGCCGGGAATGGCGAACTGGAGATCGTTCCCGTCCTCCATCCGCCTCGTCAAGCAGTCCACAAGTCTCACGGTGAGCTTGCGCATCTCAGGGACCATCTCTCTCGCTCAATCATCAACCGTAGCTCCGATTTGATAGTTGGCCGCCGTGCACCGCCGCAGAGGATGCTCACCGGAGCAACTCCGGTGACCATTTGGCGGAGGCACCACCACCGTTCGGTTCAGCATTTTGTGCTGCGTCGACTAGGCTTAGTCGCACGTCCGCGGGAACCCCCTTGCGCCGCCGTCGTCGGGAGTCTGCTCGCCGGAGTTGAGCCCCCGGGCCAGTCAAACATTTTGACTTGGTCTTGCTCACGTGGCTGCCACGCTGGACTTGACCCCACGGGTCAGTCTCTGTAGCTAGGGTGCGAACCGGTATCTTTAGTATTTTCGTTTATTTCAAATTCCAGAAAATGCTGAAACTTTGCAAAATTATATAAATCCATTTCAACTCAGAAAAATATGAATAATATATCGAAATGATCACAAAAATAAACTCTATTCAAATAAAATATAAAAAAATGTGTGTCAAAAAAAATCACTTATTTTTAATTTTGTTAATTATGCCCTTTCATTTATTTAAAATGCAAATTGAATTCAATAAATAATTAAGTTCCAAAATTTAAATTTAAACTATCCAGTAACTAAATAAAATGTTAAGACTAACTTTATTTATCATATTTGCATTAACTTAATTATTAGTGGTAATTCATAAACCCTAATTTGCAAATTACCAATTACCCTTTTCTTTAAATAGTAATAACTCAAGAAAATATTAAAAGCCAATATTATTTTGGTAGCCCAACAATTGTTTACTTAAACATCTTAAGTCAACAAGTTAAATACTCTAAACCTAATAACAATTATTAAACCCTGATTCTTAATTAAACCTAAATAAGAATTACTCTAATTATTAAATCTTGTAAGAATTAATAAAATGCTAAACCATTACTAATTTTGATTCAAGGTAATTAGTAACCACAACTCTATTACCAATTATCATTTTAGGAGTTATATCATAGCTTAGAAACCCTAGTTTCAATTTGAGTAAGATCTTGATCCCATTATTTCATGTGATCATCTTAAAATGAGTGCAACCCTAAAACCCTAGGGGTTTAGCCCATGTGATCATAGCCACTTCAACTTTACATATAGAACCCTAATAAGCAACAATTGAATGCATGCTCATGATCCACTAGCATAAACCAAGTCACATGAGATTATCAATTCATGTTCCTATTCTTAATTAAAACCTATATGATTCACTAGTATCACTCAGGAGCAAACCCTAACTTGTTAATTAGAGTAGTTCAATTGATCACCACTCCTATATACCATACCATTAGGATCAACCTCAATCCTCAAACCTTAGAAGAACCATAATGATAAACCCTAGTACCAACCTTGTGTAACAATTCATATCACATGCTCCTATTCCACTAAACCCTATTTAGGAAATTATAAGCCACTTAGCTTAGAAACTATTAGAGATTATTTGGTAAAGCAAATATGAAGTCATAGTAAACCTTAACTCATAGCAACACCTTGATAACCATCCTTTGATATGATGCTTAGGAGAAACCATAGTAATAAACCTACTAATACTTGCTACATGTAGATCACTTCTGCTTAAGCACCAACTAGCCCTATTAGTAAACCCTAATAGCACTTAGCTCCTATTTAAAGTAGTTCTTGTTCTTATTAACCTGTTCTTCAAAAGTTATTCTTTTGAAGTACAAATGTTAATTAAACCATAGAAGCCCTAGTTCCTATTTAAAGTACTATTTCTAAATTAACATGTTCTTCAAAAGTCATTCTTTTGAAGTATAGGATAAGTGATCATCAACCATGTCCTGTAGAACTTAAAATTGACAACTGTTCTTTATATATTGTTCCACCACTATTCTTTATGTGTATAATTGTTATGATGTCTTATATCACTTGGTTATGATGCTATTATAACCAAACCCTAATAAGAATCTTGTTTAAGAACCATTCTAAAAGTACAACCAACCCTAAAGAAATCTTTATAACTCATACATCCTAAATCGTCGAGGTTAAGTTACGCTCAGGATGATTGCATCTCATACTATGCATTATAGCATCTTGCCAGTCCTTTAAACATTGTCCTTACCGGACGATGAAGGTATTTCAGAATTTGGAGTTATCACGTATTGAAGCTTTTGCCTGCATAATCTTGCAGTCAAGAAAGGCAAGTTCATCGCATTGACCATAAGATCTATAATGGCTCTGGGGAAGTCAGATGTATCTTTTCCCTTCTGCACGCCAACGGATTGGTAGAGCCGCGGGGTGTTGGAGGCACTGCCATAGGTTGGGATAGCCTTTTAAATCCCCATCCATTAGTGATGTTGGGCTCTACGATCTATGATGGATTGTCCGGAGTACACCGTGAGTAAAGTCGTACTATCGGAAGAAGTCTACTGGGGGTGTAGGGTCAGACAAAAGGGTGGGTTTGCAGTCGCGGAGAAGGCGGTGTGGACTTGGATCTTACACATGGCCTCACACCAAAGGAAGTGTGGACGGGAAAGTATACGCCTGGTTGGCAACAAGGATAAGGTCTCCTATGGGAAAAGTAACGCACCTCTGCAGAGGATACTGAATTGTGACTATCACTCCCTGTTCCGGGAAGGGAACTGCGAACGCGATAGGAATGGAACTCCATGAAGTTCTAGTCAACCTGTGAAGACTGACGGGCATATTTTTCAGAATAAAATAAACCTATTGAAGAAATGTTTATGAAAACTTGCATTGGCCTATGACTTTCTAGTCTATGGCTGTAGCTAGTGCATGATACACCTATTCCCTAATATGAACTTGCTGAGTACGCTCGTACTCATTCTATCCCATTTGAACCCCTTCTTAGATGGAAGAACCGAAGGAGAAACTACCATGGAACTCGAGGACAGAGGAGTCAACTGCAACAAGATGAAGAATCCAATCAATGAAGTCAATGGAGTCAACTTCTGTATCAGCTATTATGGAAACCTAGACTAGTAATAGAAGGGAACCTTTACCTAATCCTATCACCTAAGTAGCTAGAATTCTATAGCAAGCCAAGTAGCTCTTAAACTTGAGTTAGCAATAAGATAGACTGCGAGTCGTTCTTCTGGAGCTTTATTTGAAGTTTTACCTCACTGTAAAGTAGGACGCTGTGTTGATCTTATGTAAACAGTTCGTGTGTACTTCTATAGACATACCTTGGACTCGCATATGTTTCTGTTGTACCACTCTGAGAGATGTAATATGAGTGGAACGGTGTTTCACTTGTGTTATGTCAACGACTTGTGTACTACACCATGCAGTGGTACGCTGGGTCATCACACTGCACTATATATATATATATATATATATATATATATATATATATATATATATATATTGTCCTAACTATATTGTTGTGTACACTATTATGCGTGAATGAAGATTAGGGAATGCAGAATAAGGAACATCCATGATGTTGGGTTCCTTGACCCACAAATCGTTAATGGATATGTGTTAGAAAAACACCCCGCCGACGTGGAGCAAGACCTGTGGCTTTTTCTTACAAAGCAGCAACTCAAAAGTGAAATTCTATTTCCTTACCATTTTGGGTGAGTGTTTCTGTCTTGAGCACATTCTCTTTTGTTTACTCCATGCATGGTATGTGGCTAATCGATGAGTTATGCATGACTGTGCATGTATCGTGTCCGCGAGTTCCACTCGGATTCTGCTAGTAATTCAATTTCACACCTCCACAGTTCTCGTCATCGACTCTCTGAATATGGATGCAAAACTTTGGGTCGACATGAGAAAAATGATGCAATAGTAATTATTTTCATTCATTTGCGCTCTATATCGATCGGCCTATTTCGTTCATTTCCTAATATCATGTAACTAATAACTCTCTTGTTCATTTAATTTTCTTTGCCTCGTAGGGTTTGGAGACGGTTCGCAAATGAAAAGGTCGGTGAATTCAAAAAAAAACTAGAATTTAAAAGGTCAGTGACTAGGGATATTTAGCCAGCGGGGACCAATCTATGTGGATACTATGTTTGTGAGATGATCCAGAGATACACCTCTGACACTACAAGAAAAGTTGCCATGGCCGACGAAGTTGAAGTCGCGCCGTGGTTGCTGGTGTACCATGGCCGACGATTTTGGGTCTGTCCGTTGTGCATGTCAAAACGTTTTTTTCCTCGTTTTTGAGGCCACCTAGCCCGACGAAACCGGCCAAAACGTTGCGTATGGTGGCCCGGGACGTGGTGCATCTCGAATTCTCGGGTTCGCCGGCCGAGTCAACGCAAATCCGCACCGCCGAGGGATGTAGGGCCCAGATGGCAGCCTCTGCCGGAATTGTTTTTTTCTCGATCGCGCCATCTCGTTCAACGCTCTCCGATCGAGCCGTTTACGATGCGGGATCATGGGTCCCGCATGTCATCCTCTATGAACCAAAATTCTTTCTATTCTTGGATTTTTTTTGACCCCCGATTTCCGGCTACTTCCTTTTCTTTTGATCCCTTGCCGCCTTGGAAACGTTGACACCGCTGCTGCTAATTGGGACCCGCATGTCATCCTCTATGAGCAATCAACTTTCTTTTCTTGGAGTTTTTTTGGCACCTCAAATTTGGTCACTTGCCTTTTCTTTCGATCCCCTGCCGCCTCTCAAACGGTGATACCGCTCGTTGCTAAATGGGACCCGCATGTCATCCTCTATGTACTATAAAACTTTCTTTTCTTGGATTTTTTGGCACCTCATATTTGGTCACTTACCTTTTTCTTTCGATCCCCGCCGCCTCTCAAACGGTGAGACCGTCTGTCGCTAAATGGGACCCGCATGTCATCCTCTATGTACTATAAAACTTTCTTTTCTTGGATTTTTTTTGGAACCTCATATTTGGTCACTTGCCTTTTTCTTTCGATCTCATGCCACCTTTGAAACGTTGACTAAGCTGCTGGCTCATGGGTCCCGCATGTCATCCTATACGACAATAAAAGTTTTCTTTCTTGAATTATTTTTGGCTCCTGATATTTGGTCACTTGCATTTTTCTTTCGATCTCATGCCACGTTGAGGACCCTGCAGGCTCATGGGACCCGCATGTCATCCTCTATGTACAATAAAATTTCTTTTCTTGGATTATTTTTGGCTCCCGATATTTGGTCACTTGCCTTTTTCTTTCGATCCCGTGCGACCTCTCAAACGGTGATACCGCTGTCGCTAAAAGGGACCCGCATGTTATCCTCTATGTACACTCAAGTTTCTTTTCTTGAATTATTTTTGGCTCCTGATATTTGGTCACTTGCCTTTTTCTTTCGATCTCATGCCACGTTTGAAACGTTGAGGAACCTGCTGGCTCATGGGACCCGCATGTCATCCTCTATGTGCTATAAAAGTTTATTTTCTTGGGTTTTTTTCACCCTGCAGGCTCAGGGGACCTGCATGTCATCCTCTATGTGCTATTTCCTTTTTCTTTTGATCCCCTGCCGCCTTGGAAACATGCAAGATCTAAACTCTTCTACTGTCGCCGGCGCCGTGCAAGATCTAAACTCTTCTACTGTCGCTTTTCTATTGCTTGCCTGCAAGTTCTTGTTTAATCTTGGGGGAACCTGTTTCTGCTAACGACGCGCCGTTACGTTTTTGCAGATGAGAGGAGTAACCATGAAGTGTAATGGCCGTCTCTCCAACCCCAAGTAGCACATGTAGCGTACTTCATCACCGGATCTATCAACCCCAGGAAGATCTGCTGTGACTCCCACAGAGTGCTTCTCCTAATGTAAGTCCCTTGTTTTAGCGCCCTGTTATGGGTTCAAATGCTTGTTTGTCTGAAGCTCTTTTAGTTCATTCCTAGCTATGACCATAACACCTTGCTATTTTCTAGTTCATTGCTAACTTTAAGCTATTGAACATTTTGGTTTGCATTCCTCGCTCTCGTAGATGTAGCCATCATAACTTCTATCTTGCTCGATCGTTGTTACAAAAATTATAGGTATTATAGTAACATCCTGCTATTATTTAGTTCATGGCCAATTTTAAGTAATTGCACATGTTGGTTCACCTTCCTCGCTCTATAGCTTTTGGCATCGTAACTTCTATATTTGGTTTACATTGCCTCGCTCGTAGATCTAGCCATCATAACTTTATCTTGCTCAGTCATTGTTACAAAAAATATGGCCTCGCTACTATGTTGTTTGTGCCAATTTTTTATCGCATGAACATGTTGGCTTGCATTCCCCGTACTACAGGTGATGCCATTGTTTTGTATCTACTTCATTGTAAGCTAACAAAGTAAGGACTTAGTTTGGCATGCTATCACTCGTTATCTAGCCTCGTAGTACAAATAAACTTGTCATATTACTAGATAATAATTTTGCGTGCCATCTTGTTCTTCAAAAGCTGCATTATTGACTTGTTTCTCCGACTTGGCATGACGCTCACATATGGAATGCTGAACATATTGGTTTGCATTCCCTCTTATACAAGTTCACAAGTGATCCCACTATATTCTGTATCTGGTCCATCCTAAGCTCCAGCATTAACTATACTCTATGTGTTGCTCATTACAAGTTTATATCTCGAAACATCTTGATTGGCATCCCCTTCACTATAGTTCAGGAGTATTATTTAGTTCACGGCCAAAATGAAGTAATTGCACTTGGCACATGTTGGTTCACATTCCCTCCTCTTTAGCTTTTGCCATCGTAACTTCTATTTTTGGTTTACATTCCATGCTCTGTAGATGTAGCCATCATAACTTCATCTTGCTCAGTCGTTGTTACAAAATTTATAGCCTGCTACTATGTTGTTCATGCCAATTTTGTACTCCCTGAACATGTTGGTTTGCATGGGACTCGACAAGTAGTAAGTCTCATTGTTTCATTCTAACATGCTCACGTTATATTGGTCATTGGTATGCGGCATGCACTCTTTGTTTGCTTATTGTGCGCATTACAATGATCTTGTTATAACGACGAAATGATGAGTTCCAAATTCTTTGGCAAACAATATTGTAGTGTCTTTGCCTTTGCATTGTTGTCTGTCTTAACTTGTAATGTCTTTGTTTCGGATATAGGTGCTCGCATGGACAACTTAAATGATTGCCTGGATCGCTTCATTGTATTGCTAGGTTTAATTACCATTCAATTTCTCTGGGTTCTGTAATATTTTTTCAAAGCCGTGCAACTGATGTAATATTTAGTTAGTTTTTATAGTTCTTTCGCGCATTTTTTCTTTGTTGCTTGTGGTAAGTGAGGCTATCCGACAGAAATCATTGCTGCGTAAATATTCTCAGTATCTAAATCACGAATTCCCATCCCTTAAACGACCCAATTAACCGAAATCACATATGTGCCGGCCCGCAAAATCCCAAAGCGCCTATTATGCCGGCATATAAACAACAACTAAACGGGCTGGCCCACTTACTTATTGGGCCAGCCCACTTGATTTACGGTGGACCCCACACTCTAATTGGGCCGGCCCACTTGCTTTAAGGTGGACCCCACATACTAAATGGGCCGGCCCTTTAACAGGAAAGTGGGACCCACCTGTGCTTTTGGCCCGGCCCACTGTCTTGTTGGGCTGGCCCACTTGCTACATGACGGACCCCACATACTAAATGGGCCGGCCCTTTAACAGGAAAGTGGGACCCACCTGCGTTTTTGGCCCGACCCACTATCTTGTTGGGCCGCCCACTTGCTACATGGTGGACCCCACATACTAAATGGGCCGGCCCATTAAGAGGAAAGAGGGACCCACTCGTGCTTTTGGCCCGCCCACTAGCGTGTTGGGCCGCCCACTTGCTATATGGTGGGCCCCACATACTAAAGGGGCCGGCCCTTGAACCGGAAAGTGGGACCCACTGTGTTTTTGGCCCGACCCACTATCTTGTTGGGCCGGCCCACTTGCTATATGGTGGACCCCACATACTAAATGGGCCGGCCCATTAACGAGAAAGTGGGACCCACTGTTTTTTGGCCCGCCCATCGGCTTGGTGGGCCGGCCCATTTGATCTAATGTGGACCCCACGTACTAAATGGGCCGGCCTGATAGCAGGAAAGTGGGACCCACATGCTAATTGGGCCGGCCCAATAACTTCTTGGGCCGGCCCACTTGCTTTAAGGTGGACCCCACATGGTAAATGGGCCGGCCCGATAACATGAAAGTGGGTCCCACATGTTTTGTGGGCCGGCTATTTTGCCCGTTGACCGGTCAAACGAGTGCATTCGGCCCGGCCCACATGCTTAGTGGGCCGGCCCATTAATCTTTTGACCAACCAACCTTAGAGGTTAGGCCCTACCCACGTAACTAATGGACCAGCCCGACTATATAGTTGACCGGTCAAATTAAGTCACTGGCCCGGCCCGCAAACTTAATGGGCCTGCCCGCTTAAGACGTGGCAGCCTCGTGTGGGCCTACCATCTACCACGGGGTTTTAGCGGTTAACACCGTTAACCGCCGCTTAACGACGTCCGCCACGTGTCGCTTTGCATGACGTCGCCAGTCAACGGGCTCCCGGAAACACTTCGCAACGGTCCGATTTTCCGTGGCGGAAGGGCACCCAAGCGCGACGGACCGGAAAAAACGTGGTAGGACTTTGCCTGACGCAGTTTCGACAACAGAACCCATATCGTCGGGTTAGGCCCATAGGCGACGAAAAATACCCCTTAGTTGACGATTTTGAGACGTTGTATATCAGAACTTTTCTTGTAGTGTGAGCGGCAGCCGTCTGATAACAACGTTAAGAGGAATAACCTCCGGAAGACGCTTAGTCCAAAAGCTTGCTTCCGACCACTTCAAGAGGAACTAGCAGGATGGTTCATGAGGGAAGTTCTCCATCCTAAATGAGAACACTATTACGAGGACATAGAACCGTGGATGAAGTAAATTATGTATGGAAACTTGTTCAAAATTGTATATGGTCATCCGATATTGAATATATATTGTATATTCCTCTTGAATTTTCTTGGTTCTAATTTCAAATTTGTTTGAAATTGTACATTCATATGCATGTATATAGTACCATAGAATATGTGTACTGAAACTTCTTCAAAATTAAAATAAAACACAAAATAAAATATAAAAGAAATAAAACAATTACAAACTAAAAAGAAACAAGATTTAGGGGGGGCTAAAACCCTAAACCTGCGGAGGCCTTTAGTCGTGGTTGGCTAGGAGAACCGCGACTAAAGGTCCTCCGCCCCGACAGACTGCTGGAGTCCACGTGGACGTGCCTTTAGTCGCGGTTCGTAAGCAACCGCGACTAAAGGGGGACCTTTAGTCGCGCTTCATTAGTCCCGGTTGCGCAACCGCGACTAATGGCAGTTGCGAACCGGGACTAAAGCCCCTTTTTCTACCAGTGTAGACATAATATTTATGTTTAAGAAGCTATAGGCATCAACAAAACTCACATAAAAACGATGTCCGCTAACAGATGTGTGGGCAGGACCCCACACATCAGAATAGATAATCTCCAATAGAAATTTTGTTACATTAGTAGACAAGAAGAAGGGTAGCTGATGATTATTTCCTTGTTGACAAGAATCACAAACTGACACAATTTTATAGGACTCATGTAGGGATGGTAACTCATGACTACGAAAAACATGCTGAACAATCTGAAGTGTTGGATGTCCTAGACCTCCACTGCAACGACCTCTAAGAATGGGTTCCCTCGTGTCCCGGTCCTTAACAAAAAGATCATGAGGATGAAGTTCAATGAACACATTATTATCATGGCAAAGTTTACTCATAGATAACAAGTTACGAGTGGTATTAGGAACATGAAGGACACGATTAAGAGCTAGAGACTGAGAAGACGGAGTAGATAAAACAACATGACCAATATTATGAATGTGCATACCTGATCCATTAGATGTATGAACCTGGTCTCTGCCGTGGTAGGGCTCACGAGTGGTGAGCTTCTCGAGATCATGAGTAATGTGGTGCGTGGCGTCGGAATCCGCATACAATGTCGGGTCTACGGTCCAAGGAGTACTAGAAGACCCATCAGAGGCAGCCATCGCCATAGAGAGTTTCTTCTCAGTGTTAGTCCCATCATTGCCAATGCCAAGAAAATCACGGTTAAACCTCTTATAGCACCTGGATGTTGTGTGGTGGGGAACTCCGCATAGCTGACAAACAACACCCGCCCGCCCACCAGTAAGTTTTATTGCGGTTGGTGCAAGTGTCGACCTAGGTGATGGATCTGAGGGGCGAGGTCCACCGCGTGCAGCCCCCAAAGGCAACTGGCTAGTGGATGCCGCTACACCTGGGCAAAGTTCGGGCCGGGCCGGGCTTAAAAAAGCCCGTGGGTAAAAATTCAGGCACGAGCCCGGCCGGGCCCGGCCCGACCGTCGGGCCTGTAATTTAAGCCCGAACCCGGCCCGAACGAGCAAAAAGCCTGGCCTGGCCCGAGAAGCCCGGCCCGACCAGGCTAAAATGCAAGAAAATGAAAGCCCGGCCCGGCCCGACGTTCGGGCTCAGATTTCAGGCCCGAGCCCGGCCCGAAGTGCAAGCTCGACCCGGCCCGGGCCGGGATTTTCGGGCCGGGCCGTCCGGGACGGGCTGCCCATGCCCAGATGTGGATGCCGCCTCCTTGAGTGCGGCGTTGCGCTAGTTTGCGCTACTCAGTGGCCAGGATCTGGGAATAGAGATCACTAATCGGCATCGGAGTAGTGGGAGCATTGACCACCTAGAATAGAGCGTCATACTCATTACTGGCGAGGATGGTGCCGATAAACTCGTCGTCACGAAGAGGCATCCCGATACTTGTCAACGAGTTCACGAATGTCGTCATCTGATGAAAATAAGCATTGATGGTCTTGTTCTCCTTCTTCAAGTCAGCCATATCTCCTGTCGGATGGCCGAGGAGCTGACATGAGATGTGGAGGCGAAAGCACTAGCAAGAGTCTCCCAGACTTCATGAGAGGTGGCCGCAAACATGATCATGTCGAGGACGCTTTCAGTCATCGATGATATGAAGCCCGAAAGGATAGCCTGGTCCTGCTGAGTCCAGCGCTGATGCGCCAGGTTTGGCTGCAGATGGAGACTGCTAGCAGGACTGACAAGAATGTGTGGGTTGGGGCAAGTGAAGGATCCATCAACGTATCCCATGAGATATGACTGCGGAGGAGAGGACCGACTTGGGCACACCAAAACAAGTTATTGTCGCTGGTCAGCTTGATGGTAATGGCCGGGGCGATGGTGACAATGCTTGGGAGTCCTTGAGGAGGGAAGAAGCCGACGTCGTATTGCGTTTGTTGCTGATTTGGGAGAAATCTTGAAGAGGCAGCACCATATGGAGGTGAACCGATGTAGGACATCTATGGTGCATGTGGCAGCTGTTGGGGCTGAAACCCTAGTGCCGCCGGTAAGTGCCATGTGGAGAGAACGCCGGGTAGCCAGCCGTGAATGCGAACATGGACTGCTGGCGCATGGATGCAGCGATGGCGTCGGTGTAGATCGGCGCGTCGGTAAAGATGGCGCCCATGGTGGACGGGAGCGACGAGGCAACATCTGTGGCGGCTGCGGACAAGGTGCCAGGGAGGATCGCGGGTAGCGTCATGCCAAGCCTAGAGAGCGGCAGCTGCCCGCGCATCGGCGCCCAAGGTCGAGGTAGAGGGCAGCACGGGGGTGGGAGCAGGTGGGATGGAGAGCCCCGAAGAGGAAGACGATGCCATGGCCGTGGAGTTGACGGCGGACACGAAAGCCATTGCCGGTGAGGTGCGGCGGCGGCGAAGAGCGGAAGCGGAAGGCAGTGTGGCAAAACCCTATGTCAGGGTGTGGTGTCTGATAGCATGAAAGAATCAAAGGAGTACTCGATAGGCCATCCCGACGTACCTCGCCGGGTAGGAATCTTCTCATTATATAGGCGTATAAAGTATGTTACAAGAGTTCTATACGTATAAAAATTGTATACGGTTACATATTCTAACAGATTATGCGTTTGATGTGCTATCAGCAAACGCACATGCAATGAAGTAAGGCCTCAAACTTGCTCAATCTATCGGATGGAATAGAATTAGTCTATATTCAGATTGCATGGAAGTGGTAGAGATGGCGAAGAATGGAGCTGTAAGTCATGGAAGTGCGGTGCGAAAAAAACGCTTTGCCCCAGGTCGCTCCCCGCAGGCGACCGGAGCGAACCCTAGCTCCCTCCGCGCCCCCACCCTCCATCCTCCTCTCCTCCCCGCCATCGCCGGCGAGCGCCGCCGGGCAAAGCCCACGCGTTGCCGGTGGCGGCGGGCTCTTCCTCACCCGCGCGTACGAGGCTCGCGCGGGCAGTACACGGCTAGCGGCGGTGCTCTTCGGGGTGTCGGGGACTCGGTCCAGCGGCGGGGCGGTAAGGCATGGCGGCGGCGGTTCTAGGCAAAAGCGGTGGTGGCGTAGCGTGAGGCCAAGGCAGGCGGCAGAGCGTGGCGTCTCAAGGGGCAAGCTGGCGGCACGATGCAGGCGTGTCCAGTTGGGTCCCGATCTAGGCCTTGCGGGGCCTATCCCATGCCATGCGGGTATGGGCAGGGCCACCGCTGGCGGATCACTCTCCATGCTGCACTGTAGTTGGATCTAGATCTGGGCCAGGTGGGCCCAGATCTAGCGGCCTAGGTAGCTCTGCGTCCGTCCCCTATCTTGCTCGGGCGGGTCTCTGGATGTTCTTGCCGGTGTTCAAAGGTGAGTTCTTGGATGCCAACAAAGTGTTGGGCTTGATCGACAGCGTGGTGGCATCGGTTACGGTGCAGCTATGTCCACGGGCGTTGTGGTGGGGGTGCTCCTTTGTGGCAGTGTGCGGTCTCGATCGGGGCCGTCTTGCGAGGAGTGAGGTTGCGGTGACCCCGCTCTTGGCATCTACCTAACACATGGTGGTCTGGTCGGTGACGGCATGGTTTGGATCGGCACAGAGCTGCAGTTGGATGGCATCGGCGACGTGGGCGTAGCAGCGCGGCAGCAAGTCTAATGGGGCCGGATCCGGGCCTGGCAGGCGGCCGGGACCGATAAAGGCCTAATTGGCAGTGCTACTGCGTCCGGACGGCGGGCACCTTGTGTGCCGGAGGGCGGATCCCCTTTCCTAGCTAGCGTTGGCCCTGATGACTATTAGCTATGGTGTTGGCATGCCCTGTCCAACGTTGCCGCGTGTTGGCTATGCCATGGGCTCGAGCTCGTGGGATGCCTGGGCGGCGGCCCCGGAAGGCGGACTGCACGGTTGACTTTACGGCGGGCAACGTTGCGGTGGTGGTAGTCTCACTCTTGTTCATGGGGATGGAGTAGAGTGGACGATGGGGGTTCCTGGGGTTAGCGGCGCTTCGGCTTTGGTAGCTCCCAGATCTTGTTTCGGAAACCTACCTCGTGGGCTGCGGGCGGCTAAGTTCTCCGGACGTGGTGTGAGGATGCTTCCGGACGAAAGCTCAGCGCCAGCGACGGCAATGCTTGAGGGTGTTGTAACCCTCTTGGGGGCATCGTTGTGGGTATTCTCCCCGCGTGACGGATCCGGGTGATAAACTATACCTTGCGGTCTCGATGGCGGCGACGTAATGCGTCGTTACCAATTTGGGGGCGTCGTTGTGGAGCTCCGTTGTAACTCAGGCCGTTTTCAATGTCTTCGCAAGTTTTGGTTTCGTGTTCTTTTTTTTTGTTTATTCTTGATCTATTGTCTTCACCACCCTGTATCGGTTCGGCCGTGGCGACTTTATTTATAAAGTGGGCAAAAGTCTATTTCGAGAAAATCATGGAAGTGCAAAGAATTAAAAAATTAACTGCCAAAACATCGTGATTCTGATCCTAGCGTCGCTGCCTCGGCGCCCACGTTGTACTTTCCCTTAGTCTGTGATCACTTCTACCGTTCGAGAGAGTGGGGTGGGGCGGTAGCGGATGAACTGGACAAGCGCTGGATTTTGACATGATGTATAATGAAATTTGGCATGATATGTGCTAATATATCTCACTTTTGGACAGCATCTAGAAACATAATTTTCATTTATCAAGACAAAAGATCACGAATTAGAAGTACGTCAAGTGTTCATAATTTCACAAATAATACATATATACTCCGTAAGACACAAGATCACATTTTTGACACGCACTACAGTTTCACATGACGAAAAGTAAATCGATCTACAACTCAAAGGCACAATTTCTTCTTGTTGCGAGTGTTTTTTTTTCGGGCTAGCTTGCACATTTACTGCCATGCCTCCGGTGTTCATTGCTGGGCTATCAAGAGAACTTCCCACGAGCCCCCGCGTCGCTCCTCCTGGAGTGGCTCGGCCGGAGCCCCAGATCAGCACCACCTAGCCGCCCCCCCCCGGGTCCTCCCCCGCCGCCGCTGGTGGATGCCAACGGGCAAAGCCCGTGCGGTGGCTGGTGGCGGCGGGTCTTCTCCCTGTAGCGACGGTGCAAGCTCCTTCCTTCGTTGACGCCGGCCAAACCTAAGCGGGCGTTGGTTGGTGCGGGTGAGGCCGACCACGCCCAAACGGGCGTCGGTGCGGGCGAGGCCGACCGTGGGCAAGCGTCCGTTGGTGCGGCGAGGCCGGCCGCGCTCACGCGGGCGTCAGAGCGGTTGGGCGCCAGGGCGGCGGCCCCGGGCTGCGGTGGCTGTGGCCGGCGAAGTGAGGCGGCTGCTCGGCGCGGACGGCATCGACGCGGGTGTGAACAGCCTCGCCCAAGCGGGCGTCTGTGCGGATGTGGGACGGGGCGCGGCGGTCCAGGCGGGACGATGGAGGGCGGTGCTCTGGCGTGCTGCTCTATGCCTGGCCATGCGGGCCCGATTGGGCCGGATCTGGGCAGCCCAGGCCGCGGCCTTTCCGTGGTGGCGCGATGCACTGCTCCGGCTGCTTCCAGTCATGGTGGGGCGGCGTTTTTTCCTTGCTGGCTAGGGAGGAGGGTGGGCTCCTTTTCGAGCGGATGGCCAAGCGGTCCTTGGTCCAGATCTGGGGCCCTGGCGGCGGAGGCAGTTTACAGGCTGCCTGGTTGACGGCTGGAAGTAGGTGCGGTGCACACAAGCTCTTAGTTGCCAGCGGAGGTGCTGGTCATGAAGGCGTCTTTTGATGGTGCTCCGGCGAGGTATGTGGAACGGTCGGGTGTTACAGAGGTGTGCCAGGAACTCAGCTTCCGGTGAGGTGCGCAATTCTTCGGATGAAAATCTTGCTCAACTTTCGTCGGTGCTGGTGACGACGTCACTGTTGGGTGCCGTTCTCCTTGTTGAAGGCGTCACTGAGGAGATCGTGCACCTCTCCCACTCTTGGTTCTTGTCTTTGGGTGAAAACCTAAATCCGCTTGTCGGATTGGCGATGGCGGCATCCTCGATGTCGCAACTTCGTTGGAAGCATCGTTTTGGAGACTTAGTGCTGATGGGAGCACCTGGACTGCGGTCAAGCGGTTGGTATGGCACTATCAAATGGCGGACGTTCTTGGAGTATGTGGTGATCGTGGGGTTGCCCCGTGGTGCCGATAGCAAGAGCACTCTCGACATGCAGACAGCGTCAAACGAGTCATGTTTTCCGCCCTCTCAATACCGGAGCAGCACATGCCGCCTCCCTTCGGTTATGTCTTCTTTCCTGGTGTTGTTGAAGTCGGCGAACAAGCTCGTGGCAAATGTGATCGATGCGACTTAATTGGAGTGACCTTGGTGTTGTTGCAATGAAGTCGAAGCCGTCCCATCGTAAGCACGATGGATGATGTTCGGTGACACTGCTTACTCCGGTGGTGTGCTTTTCCTAGCCTTCCTGGCGTCCTTTATGTCTAGCGGTGCTTTTGTTGATGTAAATGTTTTCGCTCGTTTTTCCTTCAATAAACTGAGCAGTTTTTGGTCTCTGTACCTTTTTCTTCTAATGCAATGAACACAGTAGCTCTCCTGCTGTTATTAAAAAAAATGAGAAGCTGATCCCATTGTAGAAGCATCCGCATTTTTAGATCATGGTGATTTTCTCAAACGTACTACATGCGCAAAGGACAGTGAGAAGAACGAACATAGTCATGCCTTGCAGAACTAGCGACTACAGACAGGTCCAGGTTCCTGCTCTGGTTCTCCATATGCTTCTTCTCCAAATGCTGGGTCAACACAACAGACTCTTTGCAGATCCTTTGTATGCGACCACAACCACCACAACGCATGCACTTCCTCTTGCTAGCTTTAGCTAGCCTGCCTCCTTCAGGGCAGTGGCGGATGCAGAAAAGAATTGAAGGGGGGCACACCTCAAAAAAAAATTTGCGCACCCCCTAATATGTGAAAAACCTTTGCATAATGAAGTAATGAACAATATACAAGACAAATTCATTGCATTGGATTTCAACACATATATCAAATGTGCACGATAACAATACAAATAGTTCAAAACATTACAAGGGTCTTACATGATAGAATATAGCATAATTAGAAACTTACATCATTTCTTCAAAGTTTCAACAATGGTATCATCACTTACATGAATGAACACCCCTCGCTCGATAAATGTCACTAAGTAATGGTTCAAGAGGTCATCACCCATACTATTTCTCAACTTGTTTTTCACTAGTCATTGCGGAAAATACTCTTTCAACATTCGCCGTCGCCACCGGTAGAAGCAATATCAATTTGAGAAGCATGTAAACTAAATCATAAACAACATGCTTTTTTGTTTCAATAAGCTTAATAGAGAGCTCACCAAGATGATTGACACATTTGAATCTATCATCTTTTCTCATGTCATCAATAAAGAACTCAAGTTGGGGTTCAAGTCTTAACAAATCCATGCTTGATACGTCATCAGGGGCGGGCGGCGCTCGACGTTCAGAGCGGTGGCCGGTGACCGACAGCCGGCGGACGGCGGTCTCTGCGGACTGCGGCAGTGCGAGCGGGTGGGGCGAGCGAGCGCCGGGATGGGCAGAGTCGAGGGCGGGCGGGGCCAGCGGGCAGCGGCGGCGCCGGGGCCTGAGCGGCGGGCGGCGGCGGTCTAGGCGTGGCCGCGTGGGCTTGGGGATTGGAGAATCGCGACGGTCCTCGCCCTCGCTGGTCGTTGCCTCGACCGCTCGACCCACGATGCTTTCTCCAGGAATCGTCGAATCGGGCTTTTTTCCATGACATATTAATCGGGCCGGCAGAATTCTGGGTGGGCCACGGCCCCCGGCCACCCCGCTGCGTCTGCCAATGCTTCAGGGTGCCATCGTGTGCACAAAGAATTAAGGGAATCTCCAACGAGGCGACGGCGTGGACAGGAAATACGCATGTACCCTGCTCCAGCGGGGCTCATGTCCGGGCATCCGCAGCGACGTAAACACGGCGCAAATATGCGTAATGTTTGCGTCTCCACAGACGCTGCGTGGTCGCGCCGAGCGGCCGCTCGCTTCCCCAACGGGTCTACCTGGCAGCGACCCTGGCTCTATCGGCACGAATTAAAGCACAACAACTGTCGGGCAGGTCAACCGCCGGAGTGGCAACCGCGCCGATCAGCCCGCCAATCGCTGGAATGGAGCGCCGAACCGCCGCGGAAGAGCAACCGCAGGCCTTTTCCTTATACGTGCCGCCATTAATCTCCGCTGAATATAACCCCTGCACCTGTTGTAATTCACGTCCGACCGGCTGCCATTCTTCTTCTTCTTCTCCAACACCGGCTAGCCACCATGAGCAACTTGTCGTTGCCGTCGGACACGGAAAGCAAGGGAAAGCCGCCAGGATGGCGACATTGGTGGGATAGGG